>NC_136229.1:12564750-12782750 GCF_963402885.1 Antedon bifida
GACCATTTTGTGATTTTCGAAAAAACTTGTTAACATAAAAACACCAAAGTGTTTAGAATAGCTTCAAATCGCATTTGGAGACGTTTTAGACCATTTTGTGATTTTCGAAAAAACTTGTTCACATAAAAACATCAAAGTGTACAGAATAGCTTCAAATCGCATTTGGAGACGTTTTAGACCATTTTGTGATTTTCGAAAACACTTTTCACACATCAAAGAGCACAAAATAGCTTAATATCGTATTTAAAAACGTTTTAGACCATTTTGAGCATTTCGACAAAAAATTTTCACACAAAACATCAAAGTGTACAGAATAGCTTCAAATCGCATTTGGAGACGTTTTAGACCATTTTGTGATTTTCGAAAAAACTTTTTAACACAAAAACACCAAAGTGCTTAGAATAGCTCCAAATCGCATTTGTAGACGTTTTAGACCATTTGGTGATTTTCGAAAAAAATTGTTAACATAAAAACATCAAAGTGTACAGAATAGCTTCAAATCGCATTTGGAGACGTTTTAGACCATTTTGTGATTTTCGAAAAAAGTTGTTAACATAAAAACATCAAAGTGTACAGAATAGCTTCATATCGCATTTGGAGAAGTTTTAGACCATTTTGTGATTTTCGAAAAAACTTTTTAACACAAAAACACCAAAGTGCTTAGAATAGCTCCAAATCGCATTTGGAGACGTTTTAGACCATTTGGTGATTTTCGAAAAAAATTGTTAACATAAAAACATCAAAGTGTACAGAATAGCTTCAAATCGCATTTGGAGACGTTTTAGACCATTTTGTGATTTTCTAAAAAACTTGTTAACATAAAAACATCAAAGTGTTCAGAATAGCTTGAAATCGCATTTGGAGACTTTTAGACCATTTTGTGATTTTCGAAAAAACTTTTCACACAAAAACATCAAAGAGCACAAAATAGCTTAATATCGTATTTAAAAACGTTTTAGACCATTTTGAGCATTTCGACAAAAATTTTTCACACAAAACATCAAAGTGTACAGAATAGCTTCAAATCGCATTTTGAGACGTTTTAGACCATTTTGTGATTTTCGAAAAAACTTGTTAACATAAAAACACCAAAGTGCTTAGAATAGCTTCAAATCGCATTTGGAGACGTTTTAGACCATTTTGTGATTTTCGAAAAAACTTGTTAACATAAAAGCATCAAAGTGTTCAGAATAGCTTCAAATCGCATTTGGAGACGTTTTAGACCATTTTGTGATTTTCGAAAAAACTTGTTAACACAAAAACACCAAAGTGTACAGAAAAGTTTCAAATCGCATTTGGAGACGTTTTAGACCATTTTGTGATTTTCGAAAAAACTTTTCACACAAAAACATCAAAGTGTACAGAATAGCTTCAAATCGCATTTGGAGACGTTATAGACCATTTTGTGATTTTCGAAAAAAGTTGTTAACATAAAAACATCAAAGTGTACAGAATAGCTTCAAATCGCATTTGGAGACGTTTTAGACCATTTTGTGATTTTCGAAAAAACTTTTCACACAAAAACATCAAAGAGCACAAAATAGCTTAATATCGTATTTAAAAACGTTTTAGACCATTTTGAGCATTTCGACAACAATTTTTTACACAAAACATCAAAGTGTACAGAATAGCTTCAAATCGCATTTGGAGACGTTTTAGACCATTTTGTGATTTTCGAAAAAACTTGTTAACATAAAAACACCAAAGTGTTTAGAATAGCTTCAAATCGCATTTGGAGACGTTTTAGACCATTTTGTGATTTTCGAAAAAACTTGTTCACATAAAAACATCAAAGTGTACAGAATAGCTTCAAATCGCATTTGGAGACGTTTTAGACCATTTTGTGATTTTCGAAAACACTTTTCACACATCAAACTTTTCACACATCAAAGAGCACAAAATAGCTTAATATCGTATTTAAAAACGTTTTAGACCATTTTGAGCATTTCGACAAAAAATTTTCACACAAAACATCAAAGTGTACAGAATAGCTTCAAATCGCATTTGGAGACGTTTTAGACCATTTTGTGATTTTCGAAAAAACTTTTTAACACAAAAACACCAAAGTGCTTAGAATAGCTCCAAATCGCATTTGTAGACGTTTTAGACCATTTGGTGATTTTCGAAAAAAATTGTTAACATAAAAACATCAAAGTGTACAGAATAGCTTCAAATCGCATTTGGAGACGTTTTAGACCATTTTGTGATTTTCGAAAAAACTTGTTAACATAAAAACATCAAAGTGTTCAGAATAGCTTGAAATCGCATTTGGAGACGTTTTAGACCATTTTGTGATTTTCGAAAAAACTTTTCACACAAAAACATCAAAGAGCACGAAATAGCTTAATATCGTATTTAAAAACGTTTTAGACCATTTTGAGCATTTCGACAAAAATTTTTCACACAAAACATCAAAGTGTACAGAATAGCTTCAAATCGCATTTTGAGACGTTTTAGACCATTTTGTGATTTTCGAAAAAACTTGTTAACATAAAAACACCAAAGTGCTTAGAATAGCTTCAAATCGCATTTGGAGACGTTTTAGACCATTTTGTGATTTTCGAAAAAACTTGTTAACATAAAAACATCAAAGTGTTCAGAATAGCTTCAAATCGCATTTGGAGACGTTTTAGACCATTTTGTTATTTTCGAAAAAACTTAGTTACACAAAAACACCAAAGTGCTTAGAATAGCTTCAAATCGCATTTGGAGACGTTTTAGACCATTTTGTGATTTTCGAAAAAAGTTGTTAACATAAAAACATCAAAGTGTACAGAATAGCTTCATATCGCATTTGGAGACGTTTTAGACCATTTTGTGATTTTCGAAAAAAGTTGTTAACATAAAAACATCAAAGTGTACAGAATAGCTTCATATCGCATTTGGAGAAGTTTTAGACCATTTTGTGATTTTCGAAAAAACTTTTTAACACAAAAACACCAAAGTGCTTAGAATAGCTCCAAATCGCATTTGGAGACGTTTTAGACCATTTGGTGATTTTCGAAAAAAATTGTTAACATAAAAACATCAAAGTGTACAGAATAGCTTCAAATCGCATTTGGAGACGTTTTAGACCATTTTGTGATTTTCTAAAAAACTTGTTAACATAAAAACATCAAAGTGTTCAGAATAGCTTGAAATCGCATTTGGAGACTTTTAGACCATTTTGTGATTTTCGAAAAAACTTTTCACACAAAAACATCAAAGAGCACAAAATAGCTTAATATCGTATTTAAAAACGTTTTAGACCATTTTGAGCATTTCGACAAAAATTTTTCACACAAAACATCAAAGTGTACAGAATAGCTTCAAATCGCATTTTGAGACGTTTTAGACCATTTTGTGATTTTCGAAAAAACTTGTTAACATAAAAACACCAAAGTGCTTAGAATAGCTTCAAATCGCATTTGGAGACGTTTTAGACCATTTTGTGATTTTCGAAAAAACTTGTTAACATAAAAGCATCAAAGTGTTCAGAATAGCTTCAAATCGCATTTGGAGACGTTTTAGACCATTTTGTGATTTTCGAAAAAACTTGTTAACACAAAAACACCAAAGTGTACAGAAAAGTTTCAAATCGCATTTGGAGACGTTTTAGACCATTTTGTGATTTTCGAAAAAACTTTTCACACAAAAACATCAAAGTGTACAGAATAGCTTCAAATCGCATTTGGAGACGTTATAGACCATTTTGTGATTTTCGAAAAAAGTTGTTAACATAAAAACATCAAAGTGTACAGAATAGCTTCAAATCGCATTTGGAGACGTTTTAGACCATTTTGTGATTTTCGAAAAAACTTTTCACACAAAAACATCAAAGAGCACAAAATAGCTTAATATCGTATTTAAAAACGTTTTAGACCATTTTGAGCATTTCGGCAACAATTTTTTACACAAAACATCAAAGTGTACAGAATAGCTTCAAATCGCATTTGGAGACGTTTTAGACCATTTTGTGATTTTCGAAAAAACTTGTTAACATAAAAACACCAAAGTGTTTAGAATAGCTTCAAATCGCATTTGGAGACGTTTTAGACCATTTTGTGATTTTCGAAAAAACTTGTTCACATAAAAACATCAAAGTGTACAGAATAGCTTCAAATCGCATTTGGAGACGTTTTAGACCATTTTGTGATTTTCGAAAACACTTTTCACACATCAAACTTTTCACACATCAAAGAGCACAAAATAGCTTAATATCGTATTTAAAAACGTTTTAGACCATTTTGAGCATTTCGACAAAAAATTTTCACACAAAACATCAAAGTGTACAGAATAGCTTCAAATCGCATTTGGAGACGTTTTAGACCATTTTGTGATTTTCGAAAAAACTTTTTAACACAAAAACACCAAAGTGCTTAGAATAGCTCCAAATCGCATTTGTAGACGTTTTAGACCATTTGGTGATTTTCGAAAAAAATTGTTAACATAAAAACATCAAAGTGTACAGAATAGCTTCAAATCGCATTTGGAGACGTTTTAGACCATTTTGTGATTTTCGAAAAAACTTGTTAACATAAAAACATCAAAGTGTTCAGAATAGCTTGAAATCGCATTTGGAGACGTTTTAGACCATTTTGTGATTTTCGAAAAAACTTTTCACACAAAAACATCAAAGAGCACAAAATAGCTTAATATCGTATTTAAAAACGTTTTAGACCATTTTGAGCATTTCGACAAAAATTTTTCACACAAAACATCAAAGTGTACAGAATAGCTTCAAATCGCATTTTGAGACGTTTTAGACCATTTTGTGATTTTCGAAAAAACTTGTTAACATAAAAACACCAAAGTGCTTAGAATAGCTTCAAATCGCATTTGGAGACGTTTTAGACCATTTTGTGATTTTCGAAAAAACTTGTTAACATAAAAACATCAAAGTGTTCAGAATAGCTTCAAATCGCATTTGGAGACGTTTTAGACCATTTTGTTATTTTCGAAAAAACTTAGTTACACAAAAACACCAAAGTGCTTAGAATAGCTTCAAATCGCATTTGGAGACGTTTTAGACCATTTTGTGATTTTCGAAAAAAGTTTTTAACATAAAAACATCAAAGTGTACAGAATAGCTTCATATCGCATTTGGAGACGTTTTAGACCATTTTGTGATTTTCGAAAAAACTTGTTAACACAAAAACACCAAAGTGTACAGAATAGTTTCAAATCGCATTTGGAGACGTTTTAGACCATTTTGTGATTTTCGAAAAAACTTTTCACACAAAAACATAAAAGTGTACAGAATAGCTTCAAATCGCATTTGGAGACGTTTTAGACCATTTTGTGATTTTCGAAAAAACTTGTTAACATAAAAACATCAAAGTGTACAGAATAGCTTCAAATCGCATTTGGAGACGTTTTAGACCATTTTGTGATTTTCGAAAAAACTTTTTAACACAAAAACATCAAAGAGCACAAAATAGCTTAATATCGTATTTAAAAACGTTTTAGACCATTTTGAGCATTTCGACAAAAATTTTTTACACAAAACATCAAAGTGTACAGAATAGCTTCAAATCGCATTTTGAGACGTTTTAGACCATTTTGTGATTTTCGAAAAAACTTGTTAACATAAAAACACCAAAGTGCTTAGAATAGCTTCAAATCGCATTTGGAGACGTTTTAGACCATTTTGTGATTTTCGAAAAAACTTGTTAACATAAAAACATCAAAGTGTTCAGAATAGCTTCAAATCGCATTTGGAGACGTTTTAGACCATTTTGTGATTTTCGAGAAAACTTGTTAACATAAAAACATCAAAGTGTTCAGAATAGCTTCAAATCGCATTTGGAGACGTTTTAGACCATTTTGTTATTTTCGAAAAAACTTAGTTACACAAAAACACCAAAGTGCTTAGAATAGCTTCAAATCGCATTTGGAGACGTTTTAGACCATTTTGTGATTTTCGAAAAAAGTTGTTAACATAAAAACATCAAAGTGTACAGAATAGCTTCATATCGCATTTGGAGACGTTTTAGACCATTTTGTGATTTTCGAAAAAACTTGTTAACACAAAAACACCAAAGTGTACAGAATAGTTTCAAATCGCATTTGGAGACGTTTTAGACCATTTTGTGATTTTCGAAAAAACTTTTCACACAAAAACATCAAAGTGTACAGAATAGCTTCAAATCGCATTTGGAGACGTTTTAGACCATTTTGTGATTTTCGAAAAAACTTTTCACACAAAAACATCAAAGAGCACAAAATAGCTTAGAATAGCTTCAAATCGCATTTGGAGACGTTTTAGACCATTTTGTGATTTTCGAAAAAACTTGTTAACACAAAAACACCAAAGTGTACAGAATAGTTTCAAATCGCATTTGGAGACGTTTTAGACCATTTTGTGATTTTCGAAAAAACTTTTCACACAAAAACATCAAAGTGTACAGAATAGCTTCAAATCGCATTTGGAGACGTTTTAGACCATTTTGTGATTTTCGAAAAAACTTGTTAACATAAAAACATCAAAGTGTTCAGAATAGCTTGAAATCGCATTTGGAGACGTTTTAGACCATTTTGTGATTTTCGAAAAAACTTTTCACACAAAAACATCAAAGAGCACAAAATAGCTTAATATCGTATTTAAAAACGTTTTAGACCATTTTGAGCAGTTCGACAAAAATTTTTCACACAAAACATAAAAGTGTACAGAATAGCTTCAATTCGCATTTGGAGACGTTTTAGACCATTTTGAGATTTTCGAAAAAACTTTTTAACACAAAAACACCAAAGTGCTTAGAATAGCTTCAAATCGCATTTGGAGACGTTTTAGACCATTTTGAGATTTTCGAAAAAACTTTTTAACACAAAAACACAAAAGTGCTTAGAATAGCTTCAAATCGCATTTGGAGACGTTTTAGACCATTTTGTGATTTTCGAAAAAACTTGTTGACATAAAAACACCAAAGTGCTTAGAATAGCTTCAAATCGCATTTGGAGACGTTTTAGACCATTTTGTGATTTTCGAAATAACTTGTTAACATAAAAACATCAAAGTGTACAGAATAGCTTCAAATCGCATTTAGAGACGTTTTAGACCAATTTGTGATTTTGGAAAAAACTTGTTAACATAAAAACACGAAAGTGCTTAGAATAGCTTCAAATCGCATTTTGAGACATTTTAGACAATTTGTGATTTTCGAAAGAACTTGGTTACACAAAAACATAAAAGTGCTTAAAATCGCATTAGAAACCGTTTTAGACCATTTTGAGCATTTCGATAAAACTTTTCACACAAAAACATCAAAGAGCACAAAATAGCTTAATATCGTATTTAAAAACGTTTTAGACAATTTTGAGCATTTCGACAAAAATTTTTCACACAAAACATCAAAGTGTACAGAATAGCTTCAAATCGCATTTGGAGACGTTTTAGACCATTTTGTGATTTTCAAAAAAACTTGTTAACAAAAAAAACACCAAAGTGCTAAGAATAGCTTCAAATCGCATTTGGAGACGTTTTAGACCATTTTGTGATTTTCGAAAAAACTTTTCACACAAAAACATCAAAGAGCACAAAATAGCTTAATATCGTATTTAAAAACGTTTTAGACCATTTTGAGCATTTCGACAAAAATTTTTCACACAAAACATCAAAGTGTACAGAATAGCTTCAAATCGCATTTTGAGACGTTTTAGACCATTTTGTGATTTTCGAAAAAACTTGTTAACATAAAAACACCAAAGTGCTTAGAATAGCTTCAAATCGCATTTGGAGACGTTTTAGACCATTTTGTGATTTTCGAAAAAACTTGTTAACATAAAAGCATCAAAGTGTTCAGAATAGCTTCAAATCGCATTTGGAGACGTTTTAGACCATTTTGTGATTTTCGAAAAAACTTGTTAACACAAAAACACCAAAGTGTACAGAAAAGTTTCAAATCGCATTTGGAGACGTTTTAGACCATTTTGTGATTTTCGAAAAAACTTTTCACACAAAAACATCAAAGTGTACAGAATAGCTTCAAATCGCATTTGGAGACGTTATAGACCATTTTGTGATTTTCGAAAAAAGTTGTTAACATAAAAACATCAAAGTGTACAGAATAGCTTCAAATCGCATTTGGAGACGTTTTAGACCATTTTGTGATTTTCGAAAAAACTTTTCACACAAAAACATCAAAGAGCACAAAATAGCTTAATATCGTATTTAAAAACGTTTTAGACCATTTTGAGCATTTCGGCAACAATTTTTTACACAAAACATCAAAGTGTACAGAATAGCTTCAAATCGCATTTGGAGACGTTTTAGACCATTTTGTGATTTTCGAAAAAACTTGTTAACATAAAAACACCAAAGTGTTTAGAATAGCTTCAAATCGCATTTGGAGACGTTTTAGACCATTTTGTGATTTTCGAAAAAACTTGTTCACATAAAAACATCAAAGTGTACAGAATAGCTTCAAATCGCATTTGGAGACGTTTTAGACCATTTTGTGATTTTCGAAAACACTTTTCACACATCAAACTTTTCACACATCAAAGAGCACAAAATAGCTTAATATCGTATTTAAAAACGTTTTAGACCATTTTGAGCATTTCGACAAAAAATTTTCACACAAAACATCAAAGTGTACAGAATAGCTTCAAATCGCATTTGGAGACGTTTTAGACCATTTTGTGATTTTCGAAAAAACTTTTTAACACAAAAACACCAAAGTGCTTAGAATAGCTCCAAATCGCATTTGTAGACGTTTTAGACCATTTGGTGATTTTCGAAAAAAATTGTTAACATAAAAACATCAAAGTGTACAGAATAGCTTCAAATCGCATTTGGAGACGTTTTAGACCATTTTGTGATTTTCGAAAAAACTTGTTAACATAAAAACATCAAAGTGTTCAGAATAGCTTGAAATCGCATTTGGAGACGTTTTAGACCATTTTGTGATTTTCGAAAAAACTTTTCACACAAAAACATCAAAGAGCACAAAATAGCTTAATATCGTATTTAAAAACGTTTTAGACCATTTTGAGCATTTCGACAAAAATTTTTCACACAAAACATCAAAGTGTACAGAATAGCTTCAAATCGCATTTTGAGACGTTTTAGACCATTTTGTGATTTTCGAAAAAACTTGTTAACATAAAAACACCAAAGTGCTTAGAATAGCTTCAAATCGCATTTGGAGACGTTTTAGACCATTTTGTGATTTTCGAAAAAACTTGTTAACATAAAAACATCAAAGTGTTCAGAATAGCTTCAAATCGCATTTGGAGACGTTTTAGACCATTTTGTTATTTTCGAAAAAACTTAGTTACACAAAAACACCAAAGTGCTTAGAATAGCTTCAAATCGCATTTGGAGACGTTTTAGACCATTTTGTGATTTTCGAAAAAAGTTTTTAACATAAAAACATCAAAGTGTACAGAATAGCTTCATATCGCATTTGGAGACGTTTTAGACCATTTTGTGATTTTCGAAAAAACTTGTTAACACAAAAACACCAAAGTGTACAGAATAGTTTCAAATCGCATTTGGAGACGTTTTAGACCATTTTGTGATTTTCGAAAAAACTTTTCACACAAAAACATAAAAGTGTACAGAATAGCTTCAAATCGCATTTGGAGACGTTTTAGACCATTTTGTGATTTTCGAAAAAACTTGTTAACATAAAAACATCAAAGTGTACAGAATAGCTTCAAATCGCATTTGGAGACGTTTTAGACCATTTTGTGATTTTCGAAAAAACTTTTTAACACAAAAACATCAAAGAGCACAAAATAGCTTAATATCGTATTTAAAAACGTTTTAGACCATTTTGAGCATTTCGACAAAAATTTTTTACACAAAACATCAAAGTGTACAGAATAGCTTCAAATCGCATTTTGAGACGTTTTAGACCATTTTGTGATTTTCGAAAAAACTTGTTAACATAAAAACACCAAAGTGCTTAGAATAGCTTCAAATCGCATTTGGAGACGTTTTAGACCATTTTGTGATTTTCGAAAAAACTTGTTAACATAAAAACATCAAAGTGTTCAGAATAGCTTCAAATCGCATTTGGAGACGTTTTAGACCATTTTGTGATTTTCGAGAAAACTTGTTAACATAAAAACATCAAAGTGTTCAGAATAGCTTCAAATCGCATTTGGAGACGTTTTAGACCATTTTGTTATTTTCGAAAAAACTTAGTTACACAAAAACACCAAAGTGCTTAGAATAGCTTCAAATCGCATTTGGAGACGTTTTAGACCATTTTGTGATTTTCGAAAAAAGTTGTTAACATAAAAACATCAAAGTGTACAGAATAGCTTCATATCGCATTTGGAGACGTTTTAGACCATTTTGTGATTTTCGAAAAAACTTGTTAACACAAAAACACCAAAGTGTACAGAATAGTTTCAAATCGCATTTGGAGACGTTTTAGACCATTTTGTGATTTTCGAAAAAACTTTTCACACAAAAACATCAAAGTGTACAGAATAGCTTCAAATCGCATTTGGAGACGTTTTAGACCATTTTGTGATTTTCGAAAAAACTTTTCACACAAAAACATCAAAGAGCACAAAATAGCTTAGAATAGCTTCAAATCGCATTTGGAGACGTTTTAGACCATTTTGTGATTTTCGAAAAAACTTGTTAACACAAAAACACCAAAGTGTACAGAATAGTTTCAAATCGCATTTGGAGACGTTTTAGACCATTTTGTGATTTTCGAAAAAACTTTTCACACAAAAACATCAAAGTGTACAGAATAGCTTCAAATCGCATTTGGAGACGTTTTAGACCATTTTGTGATTTTCGAAAAAACTTGTTAACATAAAAACATCAAAGTGTTCAGAATAGCTTGAAATCGCATTTGGAGACGTTTTAGACCATTTTGTGATTTTCGAAAAAACTTTTCACACAAAAACATCAAAGAGCACAAAATAGCTTAATATCGTATTTAAAAACGTTTTAGACCATTTTGAGCAGTTCGACAAAAATTTTTCACACAAAACATAAAAGTGTACAGAATAGCTTCAATTCGCATTTGGAGACGTTTTAGACCATTTTGAGATTTTCGAAAAAACTTTTTAACACAAAAACACCAAAGTGCTTAGAATAGCTTCAAATCGCATTTGGAGACGTTTTAGACCATTTTGAGATTTTCGAAAAAACTTTTTAACACAAAAACACAAAAGTGCTTAGAATAGCTTCAAATCGCATTTGGAGACGTTTTAGACCATTTTGTGATTTTCGAAAAAACTTGTTGACATAAAAACACCAAAGTGCTTAGAATAGCTTCAAATCGCATTTGGAGACGTTTTAGACCATTTTGTGATTTTCGAAATAACTTGTTAACATAAAAACATCAAAGTGTACAGAATAGCTTCAAATCGCATTTAGAGACGTTTTAGACCAATTTGTGATTTTGGAAAAAACTTGTTAACATAAAAACACGAAAGTGCTTAGAATAGCTTCAAATCGCATTTTGAGACATTTTAGACAATTTGTGATTTTCGAAAGAACTTGGTTACACAAAAACATAAAAGTGCTTAAAATCGCATTAGAAACCGTTTTAGACCATTTTGAGCATTTCGATAAAACTTTTCACACAAAAACATCAAAGAGCACAAAATAGCTTAATATCGTATTTAAAAACGTTTTAGACAATTTTGAGCATTTCGACAAAAATTTTTCACACAAAACATCAAAGTGTACAGAATAGCTTCAAATCGCATTTGGAGACGTTTTAGACCATTTTGTGATTTTCAAAAAAACTTGTTAACAAAAAAAACACCAAAGTGCTAAGAATAGCTTCAAATCGCATTTGGAGACGTTTTAGACCATTTTGTGATTTTCGAAAAAACTTTTCACACAAAAACATCAAAGAGCACAAAATAGCTTAATATCGTATTTAAAAACGTTTTAGACCATTTTGAGCATTTCGACAAAAATTTTTCACACAAAACATCAAAGTGTACAGAATAGCTTCAAATCGCATTTTGAGACGTTTTAGACCATTTTGTGATTTTCGAAAAAACTTGTTAACATAAAAACACCAAAGTGCTTAGAATAGCTTCAAATCGCATTTGGAGACGTTTTAGACCATTTTGTGATTTTCGAAAAAACTTGTTAACATAAAAACATCAAAGTGTTCAGAATAGCTTCAAATCGCATTTGGAGACGTTTTAGACCATTTTGTTATTTTCGAAAAAACTTAGTTACACAAAAACACCAAAGTGCTTAGAATAGCTTCAAATCGCATTTGGAGACGTTTTAGACCATTTTGTGATTTTCGAAAAAAGTTGTTAACATAAAAACATCAAAGTGTACAGAATAGCTTCATATCGCATTTGGAGACGTTTTAGACCATTTTGTGATTTTCGAAAAAACTTGTTAACACAAAAACACCAAAGTGTACAGAATAGTTTCAAATCGCATTTGGAGACGTTTTAGACCATTTTGTGATTTTCGAAAAAACTTTTCACACAAAAACATCAAAGTGTACAGAATAGCTTCAAATCGCATTTGGAGACGTTTTAGACCATTTTGTGATTTTCGAAAAAACTTGTTAACATAAAAACATCAAAGTGTACAGAATAGCTTCAAATCGCATTTGGAGACGTTTTAGACCATTTTGTGATTTTCGAAAAAACTTTTCACACAAAAACATCAAAGAGCACAAAATAGCTTAGAATAGCTTCAAATCGCATTTGGAGACGTTTTAGACCATTTTGTTATTTTCGAAAAAACTTAGTTACACAAAAACACCAAAGTGCTTAGAATAGCTTCAAATCGCATTTGGAGACGTTTTAGACCATTTTGTGATTTTCGAAAAAAGTTGTTAACATAAAAACATCAAAGTGTACAGAATAGCTTCATATCGCATTTGGAGACGTTTTAGACCATTTTGTGATTTTCGAAAAAACTTGTTAACACAAAAACACCAAAGTGTACAGAATAGCTTCAAATCGCATTTGGAGACGTTTTAGACCATTTTGTGATTTTCGAAAAAACTTTTCACACAAAAACATCAAAGTGTACAGAATAGCTTCAAATCGCATTTGGAGACGTTTTAGACCATTTTGTGATTTTCGAAAAAAATTGTTAACATAAAAACATCAAAGTGAACAGAATAGCTTCAAATCGCATTTGGAGACGTTTTAGACCATTTTGTGATTTTCGAAAAAACTTTTCACACAAAAACATCAAAGAGCACAAAATAGCTTAATATCGTATTTAAAAACGTTTTAGACCATTTTGAGCATTTCGACAAAAAATTTTCACACAAAACATAAAAGTGTACAGAATAGCTTCAATTCGCATTTGGAGACGTTTTAGACCATTTTGAGATTTTCGAAAAAACTTTTTAACACAAAAACACCAAAGTGCTTAGAATAGCTTCAAATCGCATTTGGAGACGTTTTAGACCATTTTGAGATTTTCGAAAAAACTTTTTAACACAAAAACACAAAAGTGCTTAGAATAGCTTCAAATCGCATTTGGAGACGTTTTAGACCATTTTGTGATTTTCGAAAAAACTTGTTGACATAAAAACACCAAAGTGCTTAGAATAGCTTCAAATCGCATTTGGAGACGTTTTAGACCATTTTGTGATTTTCGAAATAACTTGTTAACATAAAAACATCAAAGTGTACAGAATAGCTTCAAATCGCATTTAGAGACGTTTTAGACCAATTTGTGATTTTGGAAAAAACTTGTTAACATAAAAACACCAAAGTGCTTAGAATAGCTTCAAATCGCATTTTGAGACATTTTAGACAATTTGTGATTTTCGAAAGAACTTGGTTACACAAAAACATAAAAGTGCTTAAAATCGCATTAGAAACCGTTTTAGACCATTTTGAGCATTTCGATAAAACTTTTAACACAAAAACATCAAAGAGCACAAAATAGCTTAATATCGTATTTAAAAACGTTTTAGACAATTTTGAGCATTTCGACAAAAATTTTTCACACAAAACATCAAAGTGTACAGAATAGCTTCAAATCGCATTTGGAGACGTTTTAGACCATTTTGTGATTTTCAAAAAAACTTGTTAACAAAAAAAACACCAAAGTGCTAAGAATAGATTCAAATCGCATTTGGAGACGTTTTAGACCATTTTGAGCATTTCGATAAAACTTTTCACACAAAAACATCAAAGAGCACAAAATAGCTTCAAATCGCATTTGGAGACGTTTTAACCCATTTTGTGATTTTCGAAAAAACTTGTTAACATAAAAACATCAAAGTGTACAGAATAGCTTCAAATCGGATTTGGAGACCTTTTAGACCATTTTGTTATTTTCGAAAAAACTTGTTAACATAAAAACACCAAAGTGCTTAGAATAGCTTCAAATCGCATTTGGAGACGTTTTAGACCATTTTGTGATTTTCGAAAAAACTTGTTAAAAGAAAAACACCAAAGTGCTTAGAATAGCTTCAAATCGCATTTTGAGACATTTTAGAATATTTTGTGATTTTCGAAAAAACTTGGTTACACAAAAACACCAAAGTGCTAAGAATAGCTTCAAATCGCATTTGGAGACATTTTAGACTATTTTGTGATTTTCGAAAAAAGTGGTTAACATAAAAACATCAAAGTGTACAGAATAGCTTCAAATCGCATTTGGAGACGTTTTAGACCATTTTGTGATTTTCGAAAAAATTTGTTAACATAAAAACATCAAAGTGTACAGAATAGCTTCAAATCGCATTTGGAGACGTTTTAGACCATTTTCTGATTTTCGAAAAAAATTTTTAACATAAAAACATCAAAGTGCTTAGAATAGCTTCAAATCGCATTTGGAGACGTTTTAGACCATTTTGTGATTTTCGAAAAAACTTGTTAACATAAAAACATCAAAGTGTACAGAATAGCTTCAAATCGCATTTGGAGACGTTTTAGACCATTTTGTGATTTTTGAAAAAACTTGTTAACATAAAAACACCAAAGTGTACAGAATAGCTTCAAATTGCATTTGGAGACAATTTAGACCATTTTGTGATTTTCGAAAAAACTTGCTAACATAAAAACACCAAAGTGCTTAGAATAGCTTCAAATTGCATATTGAGACATTTTAGAATATTTTGTGATTTTTGAAAAAATTTGGTTACACAAAAACACCAAAGTGCTTAGAATAGCTTCAAATCGCATTTCTAGACGTTTTAGACCATTTTGAGCATTTCGACAAAAATTTTTAACACAAAACATCAAAGTGTACAGAATAGCTTCAAATCGCATATGAAGACATTTTAGACGATTTTGTGATTTTCGAAAAAAGTTGTTAATTTAACATAAAAACATCAAAGTGTACAGAATAGCTTCAAATCGCATTTGGAGACGTTTTAGACCATTTTCTGATTTTCGAAAAAAATTGTTAACATAAAAACATCAAAGTGCTTAGAATAGCTTCAAATCGCATTTGGAGACGTTTTAGACCATTTTGTGATTTTCGAAAAAACTTGTTAACATAAAATCATCAAAGTGTACAGAATAGCTTCAAATCGCATTTGGAGACGTTTTAGACCATTTTGTGATTTTCAAAAAAACTTGTTAACATAAAAACATCAAAGTGTACAGAATAGCTTCAAATCGCATTTGGAGACGTTTTAGACCATTTTGTGATTTTCGAAAAAACTTTTCACACAAAAACATCAAAGAGCACAAAATAGCTTAATATCGTATTTAAAAACGTTTTAGACCATTAATTTTTGTGATTTTCGAAAAAACTTGTTAACATAATAACACCAAAGTGCTTAGAATAGCTTCAAATCGCATTTGGAGACGTTTTAGACCATTTTGTGATTTTCGGAAAAAGTTGTTAACATAAAAACATCAAAGTGTACAGAATAGCTTCATATCGCATTTGGAGACGTTTTAGACCATTTTGTGATTTTCGAAAAAACTTGTTAACATAAAAACATCAAAGTGTACAGAATAGTTTCAAATCGCATTTGGAGACGTTTTAGACCATTTTGTGATTTTCGAAAAAACTTTTCACACAAAAACATCAAAGAGCACAAAATAGCTTAATATCGTATTTAAAAACGTTTTAGACCATTTTGAGCATTTCGACAAAATTTTTTCACACAAAACATCAAAGTGTACAGAATAGCTTCAAATCGCATTTGGAGACGTTTTAGACCATTTTGTGATTTTCGAAAAAACTTGTTAACACAAAAACACCAAAGTGTACAGAATAGTTTCAAATCGCATTTGGAGACGTTTTAGACCATTTTGTGATTTTCGAAAAAACTTTTCACACAAAAACATCAAAGTGTACAGAATAGCTTCAAATCGCATTTGGAGACGTTTTAGACCATTTTGTGATTTTCGAAAAAACTTGTTAACATAAAAACATCAAAGTGTTCAGAATAGCTTGAAATCGCATTTGGAGACGTTTTAGACCATTTTGTGATTTTCGAAAAAACTTTTCACACAAAAACATCAAAGAGCACAAAATAGCTTAATATCGTATTTAAAACCGTTTTAGACCATTTTGAGCATTTCGACAAAAATTTTTCACACAAAACATCAAAGTGTTCAGAATAGCTTCAAATCGCATTTGGAGACGTTTTAGACCATTTTGTGATTTTCGAAAAAACTTGTTAACATAAAAACACCAAAGTGCTTAGAATAGCTTCAAATCGCATTTGGAGACGTTTTAGACCATTTTGTGATTTTCGAAAAAACTTGTTAACATAAAAACATCAAAGTGTTCATAATAGCTTCAAATCGCATTTGGAGACGTTTTAGACCATTTTGTTATTTTCGAAAAAACTTAGTTACACAAAAACACCAAAGTGCTTAGAATAGCTTCAAATCGCATTTGGAGACGTTTTAGACCATTTTGTGATTTTCGAAAAAAGTTGTTAACATAAAAACATCAAAGTGTACAGAATAGCTTCATATCGCATTTGGAGACGTTTTAGACCATTTTGTGATTTTCGAAAAAACTTGTTAACACAAAAACACCAAAGTGTACAGAATAGTTTCAAATCGCATTTGGAGACGTTTTAGACCATTTTGTGATTTTCGAAAAAACTTTTCACACAAAAACATCAAAGTGTACAGAATAGCTTCAAATCGCATTTGGAGACGTTTTAGACCATTTTGTGATTTTCGAAAAAACTTTTCACACAAAAACATCAAAGTGTACAGAATAGCTTCAAATCGCATTTGGAGACGTTTTAGACCATTTTGTGATTTTCGAAAAAACTTGTTAACATAAAAACATCAAAGTGTTCAGAATAGCTTGAAATCGCATTTGGAGACGTTTTAGACCATTTTGTGATTTTCGAAAAAACTTTTCACACAAAACATCAAAGTGTTCAGAATAGCTTCAAATCGCATTTGGAGACGTTTTAGACCATTTTGTGATTTTCGAAAAAACTTGTTAACATAAAAACATCAAAGTGTACAGAATAGCTTCAAATCGCATTTGGAGACGTTTTAGACCATTTTGTGATTTTCGAAAAAACTTTTCACACAAAAACATCAAAGAGCACAAAATAGCTTAGAATAGCTTCAAATCGCATTTGGAGACGTTTTAGACCATTTTGTGATTTTCGAAAAAACTTGTTAACACAAAAACACCAAAGTGTACAGAATAGTTTCAAATCGCATTTGGAGACGTTTTAGACCATTTTGTGATTTTCGAAAAAACTTTTCACACAAAAACATCAAAGTGTACAGAATAGCTTCAAATCGCATTTGGAGACGTTTTAGACCATTTTGTGATTTTCGAAAAAACTTGTTAACATAAAAACATCAAAGTGTTCAGAATAGCTTGAAATCGCATTTGGAGACGTTTTAGACCATTTTGTGATTTTCGAAAAAACTTTTCACACAAAAACATCAAAGAGCACAAAATAGCTTAATATCGTATTTAAAACCGTTTTAGACCATTTTGAGCATTTCGACAAAAAATTTTCACACAAAACATCAAAGTGTTCAGAATAGCTTCAAATCGCATTTGGAGACGTTTTAGACCATTTTGTGATTTTCGAAAAAACTTGTTAACATAAAAACACCAAAGTGCTTAGAATAGCTTCAAATCGCATTTGGAGACGTTTTAGACCATTTTGTGATTTTCGAAAAAACTTGTTAACATAAAAACACCAAAGTGCTTAGAATAGCTTCAAATCGCATTTGGAGACGTTTTAGACCATTTTGTGATTTTCGAAAAAACTTGTTAACATAAAAACATCAAAGTGTTCAGAATAGCTTCAAATCGCATTTGGAGACGTTTTAGACCATTTTGTTATTTTCGAAAAAACTTAGTTACACAAAAACACCAAAGTGCTTAGAATAGCTTCAAATCGCATTTGGAGACGTTTTAGACCATTTTGTGATTTTCGAAAAAAGTTGTTAACATAAAAACATCAAAGTGTACAGAATAGCTTCATATCGCATTTGGAGACGTTTTAGACCATTTTGTGATTTTCGAAAAAACTTGTTAACACAAAAACACCAAAGTGTACAGAATAGTTTCAAATCGCATTTGGAGACGTTTTAGACCATTTTGTGATTTTCGAAAAAACTTTTCACACAAAAACATCAAAGTGTACAGAATAGCTTCAAATCGCATTTGGAGACGTTTTAGACCATTTTGTGATTTTCGAAAAAACTTGTTAACATAAAAACATCAAAGTGTACAGAATAGCTTCAAATCGCATTTGGAGACGTTTTAGACCATTTTGTGATTTTCGAAAAAACTTTTTAACACAAAAACATCAAAGAGCACAAAATAGCTTAATATCGTATTTAAAAACGTTTTAGACCATTTTGAGCATTTCGACAAAAATTGTTTACACAAAACATCAAAGTGTACAGAATAGCTTCAAATCGCATTTTGAGACGTTTTAGACCATTTTGTGATTTTCGAAAAAACTTGTTAACATAAAAACACCAAAGTGCTTAGAATAGCTTCAAATCGCATTTGGAGACGTTTTAGACCATTTTGTGATTTTCGAAAAAACTTGTTAACATAAAAACATCAAAGTGTTCAGAATAGCTTCAAATCGCATTTGGAGACGTTTTAGACCATTTTGTGATTTTCGAGAAAACTTGTTAACATAAAAACATCAAAGTGTTCAGAATAGCTTCAAATCGCATTTGGAGACGTTTTAGACCATTTTGTGATTTTCGAAAAAACTTTTCACAAAAAAACATCAAAGTGTACAGAATAGCTTCAAATCGCATTTGGAGACGTTTTAGACCATTTTGTGATTTTCGAAAAAACTTTTCACACAAAAACATCAAAGAGCACAAAATAGCTTAGAATAGCTTCAAATCGCATTTGGAGACGTTTTAGACCATTTTGTGATTTTCGAAAAAACTTGTTAACACAAAAACACCAAAGTGTACAGAATAGTTTCAAATCGCATTTGGAGACGTTTTAGACCATTTTGTGATTTTCGAAAAAACTTTTCACACAAAAACATCAAAGTGTACAGAATAGCTTCAAATCGCATTTGGAGACGTTTTAGACCATTTTGTGATTTTCGAAAAAACTTGTTAACATAAAAACATCAAAGTGTTCAGAATAGCTTGAAATCGCATTTGGAGACGTTTTAGACCATTTTGTGATTTTCGAAAAAACTTTTCACACAAAAACATCAAAGAGCACAAAATAGCTTAATATCGTATTTAAAACCGTTTTAGACCATTTTGAGCATTTCGACAAAAATTTTTCACACAAAACATCAAAGTGTTCAGAATAGCTTCAAATCGCATTTGGAGACGTTTTAGACCATTTTGTGATTTTCGAAAAAACTTGTTAACATAAAAACACCAAAGTGCTTAGAATAGCTTCAAATCGCATTTGGAGACGTTTTAGACCATTTTGTGATTTTCGAAAAAACTTGTTAACATAAAAACACCAAAGTGCTTAGAATAGCTTCAAATCGCATTTGGAGACGTTTTAGACCATTTTGTGATTTTCGAAAAAACTTGTTAACATAAAAACATCGAAGTGTTCAGAATAGCTTCAAATCGCATTTGGAGACGTTTTAGACCATTTTGTTATTTTCGAAAAAACTTAGTTACACAAAAACACCAAAGTGCTTAGAATAGCTTCAAATCGCATTTGGAGACGTTTTAGACCATTTTGTGATTTTCGAAAAAAGTTGTTAACATAAAAACATCAAAGTGTACAGAATAGCTTCATATCGCATTTGGAGACGTTTTAGACCATTTTGTGATTTTCGAAAAAACTTGTTAACACAAAAACACCAAAGTGTACAGAATAGTTTCAAATCGCATTTGGAGACGTTTTAGACCATTTTGTGATTTTCGAAAAAACTTTTCACACAAAAACATCAAAGTGTACAGAATAGCTTCAAATCGCATTTGGAGACGTTTTAGACGATTTTGTGATTTTCGAAAAAACTTGTTAACATAAAAACATCAAAGTGTACAGAATAGCTTCAAATCGCATTTGGAGACGTTTTAGACCATTTTGTGATTTTCGAAAAAACTTTTTAACACAAAAACATCAAAGAGCACAAAATAGCTTAATATCGTATTTAAAAACGTTTTAGACCATTTTGAGCATTTCGACAAAAATTGTTTACACAAAACATCAAAGTGTACAGAATAGCTTCAAATCGCATTTTGAGACGTTTTAGACCATTTTGTGATTTTCGAAAAAACTTGTTAACATAAAAACACCAAAGTGCTTAGAATAGCTTCAAATCGCATTTGGAGACGTTTTAGACCATTTTGTGATTTTCGAAAAAACTTGTTAACATAAAAACATCAAAGTGTTCAGAATAGCTTCAAATCGCATTTGGAGACGTTTTAGACCATTTTGTGATTTTCGAGAAAACTTGTTAACATAAAAACATCAAAGTGTTCAGAATAGCTTCAAATCGCATTTGGAGACGTTTTAGACCATTTTGTTATTTTCGAAAAAACTTAGTTACACAAAAACACCAAAGTGCTTAGAATAGCTTCAAATCGCATTTGGAGACGTTTTAGACCATTTTGTGATTTTCGAAAAAAGTTGTTAACATAAAAACATCAAAGTGTACAGAATAGCTTCATATCGCATTTGGAGACGTTTTAGACCATTTTGTGATTTTCGAAAAAACTTGTTAACACAAAAACACCAAAGTGTACAGAATAGTTTCAAATCGCATTTGGAGACGTTTTAGACCATTTTGTGATTTTCGAAAAAACTTTTCACACAAAAACATCAAAGTGTACAGAATAGCTTCAAATCGCATTTGGAGACGTTTTAGAACATTTTGTGATTTTCGAAAAAACTTTTCACACAAAAACATCAAAGTGTACAGAATAGCTTCAAATCGCATTTGGAGACGTTTTAGACCATTTTGTGATTTTCGAAAAAACTTGTTAACATAAAAACATCAAAGTGTTCAGAATAGCTTGAAATCGCATTTGGAGACGTTTTAGACCATTTTGTGATTTTCGAAAAAACTTTTCACACAAAACATCAAAGTGTTCAGAATAGCTTCAAATCGCATTTGGAGACGTTTTAGACCATTTTGTGATTTTCGAAAAAACTTGTTAACATAAAAACATCAAAGTGTACAGAATAGCTTCAAATCGCATTTGGAGACGTTTTAGACCATTTTGTGATTTTCGAAAAAACTTTTCACACAAAAACATCAAAGAGCACAAAATAGCTTAGAATAGCTTCAAATCGCATTTGGAGACGTTTTAGACCATTTTGTGATTTTCGAAAAAACTTGTTAACACAAAAACACCAAAGTGTACAGAATAGTTTCAAATCGCATTTGGAGACGTTTTAGACCATTTTGTGATTTTCGAAAAAACTTTTCACACAAAAACATCAAAGTGTACAGAATAGCTTCAAATCGCATTTGGAGACGTTTTAGACCATTTTGTGATTTTCGAAAAAACTTGTTAACATAAAAACATCAAAGTGTTCAGAATAGCTTGAAATCGCATTTGGAGACGTTTTAGACCATTTTGTGATTTTCGAAAAAACTTTTCACACAAAAACATCAAAGAGCACAAAATAGCTTAATATCGTATTTAAAACCGTTTTAGACCATTTTGAGCATTTCGACAAAAATTTTTCACACAAAACATCAAAGTGTTCAGAATAGCTTCAAATCGCATTTGGAGACGTTTTAGACCATTTTGTGATTTTCGAAAAAACTTGTTAACATAAAAACACCAAAGTGCTTAGAATAGCTTCAAATCGCATTTGGAGACGTTTTAGACCATTTTGTGATTTTCGAAAAAACTTGTTAACATAAAAACACCAAAGTGCTTAGAATAGCTTCAAATCGCATTTGGAGACGTTTTAGACCATTTTGTGATTTTCGAAAAAACTTGTTAACATAAAAACATCAAAGTGTTCAGAATAGCTTCAAATCGCATTTGGAGACGTTTTAGACCATTTTGTTATTTTCGAAAAAACTTAGTTACACAAAAACACCAAAGTGCTTAGAATAGCTTCAAATCGCATTTGGAGACGTTTTAGACCATTTTGTGATTTTCGAAAAAAGTTGTTAACATAAAAACATCAAAGTGTACAGAATAGCTTCATATCGCATTTGGAGACGTTTTAGACCATTTTGTGATTTTCGAAAAAACTTGTTAACACAAAAACACCAAAGTGTACAGAATAGTTTCAAATCGCATTTGGAGACGTTTTAGACCATTTTGTGATTTTCGAAAAAACTTTTTACACAAAAACATCAAAGTGTACAGAATAGCTTCAAATCGCATTTGGAGACGTTTTAGACGATTTTGTGATTTTCGAAAAAACTTGTTAACATAAAAACATCAAAGTGTACAGAATAGCTTCAAATCGCATTTGGAGACGTTTTAGACCATTTTGTGATTTTCGAAAAAACTTTTTAACACAAAAACATCAAAGAGCACAAAATAGCTTAATATCGTATTTAAAAACGTTTTAGACCATTTTGAGCATTTCGACAAAAATTGTTTACACAAAACATCAAAGTGTACAGAATAGCTTCAAATCGCATTTTGAGACGTTTTAGACCATTTTGTGATTTTCGAAAAAACTTGTTAACATAAAAACACCAAAGTGCTTAGAATAGCTTCAAATCGCATTTGGAGACGTTTTAGACCATTTTGTGATTTTCGAAAAAACTTGTTAACATAAAAACATCAAAGTGTTCAGAATAGCTTCAAATCGCATTTGGAGACGTTTTAGACCATTTTGTGATTTTCGAGAAAACTTGTTAACATAAAAACATCAAAGTGTTCAGAATAGCTTCAAATCGCATTTGGAGACGTTTTAGACCATTTTGTTATTTTCGAAAAAACTTAGTTACACAAAAACACCAAAGTGCTTAGAATAGCTTCAAATCGCATTTGGAGACGTTTTAGACCATTTTGTGATTTTCGAAAAAAGTTGTTAACATAAAAACATCAAAGTGTACAGAATAGCTTCATATCGCATTTGGAGACGTTTTAGACCATTTTGTGATTTTCGAAAAAACTTGTTAACACAAAAACACCAAAGTGTACAGAATAGTTTCAAATCGCATTTGGAGACGTTTTAGACCATTTTGTGATTTTCGAAAAAACTTTTCACACAAAAACATCAAAGTGTACAGAATAGCTTCAAATCGCATTTGGAGACGTTTTAGACCATTTTGTGATTTTCGAAAAAACTTTTCACACAAAAACATCAAAGAGCACAAAATAGCTTAGAATAGCTTCAAATCGCATTTGGAGACGTTTTAGACCATTTTGTGATTTTCGAAAAAACTTGTTAACACAAAAACACCAAAGTGTACAGAATAGTTTCAAATCGCATTTGGAGACGTTTTAGACCATTTTGTGATTTTCGAAAAAACTTTTCACACAAAAACATCAAAGTGTACAGAATAGCTTCAAATCGCATTTGGAGACGTTTTAGACCATTTTGTGATTTTCGAAAAAACTTGTTAACATAAAAACATCAAAGTGTTCAGAATAGCTTGAAATCGCATTTGGAGACGTTTTAGACCATTTTGTGATTTTCGAAAAAACTTTTCACACAAAAACATCAAAGAGCACAAAATAGCTTAATATCGTATTTAAAACCGTTTTAGACCATTTTGAGCATTTCGACAAAAATTTTTCACACAAAACATCAAAGTGTTCAGAATAGCTTCAAATCGCATTTGGAGACGTTTTAGACCATTTTGTGATTTTCGAAAAAACTTGTTAACATAAAAACACCAAAGTGCTTAGAATAGCTTCAAATCGCATTTGGAGACGTTTTAGACCATTTTGTGATTTTCGAAAAAACTTGTTAACATAAAAACACCAAAGTGCTTAGAATAGCTTCAAATCGCATTTGGAGACGTTTTAGACCATTTTGTGATTTTCGAAAAAACTTGTTAACATAAAAACATCAAAGTGTTCAGAATAGCTTCAAATCGCATTTGGAGACGTTTTAGACCATTTTGTTATTTTCGAAAAAACTTAGTTACACAAAAACACCAAAGTGCTTAGAATAGCTTCAAATCGCATTTGGAGACGTTTTAGACCATTTTGTGATTTTCGAAAAAAGTTGTTAACATAAAAACATCAAAGTGTACAGAATAGCTTCATATCGCATTTGGAGACGTTTTAGACCATTTTGTGATTTTCGAAAAAACTTGTTAACACAAAAACACCAAAGTGTACAGAATAGTTTCAAATCGCATTTGGAGACGTTTTAGACCATTTTGTGATTTTCGAAAAAACTTTTCACACAAAAACATCAAAGTGTACAGAATAGCTTCAAATCGCATTTGGAGACGTTTTAGACGATTTTGTGATTTTCGAAAAAACTTGTTAACATAAAAACATCAAAGTGTACAGAATAGCTTCAAATCGCATTTGGAGACGTTTTAGACCATTTTGTGATTTTCGAAAAAACTTTTTAACACAAAAACATCAAAGAGCACAAAATAGCTTAATATCGTATTTAAAAACGTTTTAGACCATTTTGAGCATTTCGACAAAAATTGTTTACACAAAACATCAAAGTGTACAGAATAGCTTCAAATCGCATTTTGAGACGTTTTAGACCATTTTGTGATTTTCGAAAAAACTTGTTAACATAAAAACACCAAAGTGCTTAGAATAGCTTCAAATCGCATTTGGAGACGTTTTAGACCATTTTGTGATTTTCGAAAAAACTTGTTAACATAAAAACATCAAAGTGTTCAGAATAGCTTCAAATCGCATTTGGAGACGTTTTAGACCATTTTGTGATTTTCGAGAAAACTTGTTAACATAAAAACATCAAAGTGTTCAGAATAGCTTCAAATCGCATTTGGAGACGTTTTAGACCATTTTGTTATTTTCGAAAAAACTTAGTTACACAAAAACACCAAAGTGCTTAGAATAGCTTCAAATCGCATTTGGAGACGTTTTAGACCATTTTGTGATTTTCGAAAAAAGTTGTTAACATAAAAACATCAAAGTGTACAGAATAGCTTCATATCGCATTTGGAGACGTTTTAGACCATTTTGTGATTTTCGAAAAAACTTGTTAACACAAAAACACCAAAGTGTACAGAATAGTTTCAAATCGCATTTGGAGACGTTTTAGACCATTTTGTGATTTTCGAAAAAACTTGTTAACACAAAAACACCAAAGTGTACAGAATAGCTTCATATCGCATTTGGAGACGTTTTAGACCATTTTGTGATTTTCGAAAAAACTTGTTAACACAAAAACACCAAAGTGTACTGAATAGTTTCAAATCGCATTTGGAGACGTTTTAGACCATTTTGTGATTTTCGAAAAAACTTTTCACACAAAAACATCAAAGTGTACAGAATAGCTTCAAATCGCATTTGGAGACGTTTTAGACCATTTTGTGATTTTCGAAAAAACTTGTTAACATAAAAACATCAAAGTGTACAGAATAGCTTCAAATCGCATTTGGAGACGTTTTAGACCATTTTGTGATTTTCGAAAAAACTTTTTAACACAAAAACATCAAAGAGCACAAAATAGCTTAATATCGTATTTAAAAACGTTTTAGACCATTTTGAGCATTTCGACAAAAATTTTTTACACAAAACATCAAAGTGTACAGAATAGCTTCAAATCGCATTTGGAGACGTTTTAGACCATTTTGTGATTTTCGAAAAAACTTGTTAACATAAAAACACCAAAGTGTTTAGAATAGCTTCAAATCGCATTTGGAGACGTTTTAGACCATTTTGTGATTTTCGAAAAAACTTGTTCACATAAAAACATCAAAGTGTACAGAATAGCTTCAAATCGCATTTGGAGACGTTTTAGACCATTTTGTGATTTTCGAAAAAACTTTTCACACATCAAACTTTTCACACATCAAAGAGCACAAAATAGCTTAATATCGTATTTAAAAACGTTTTAGACCATTTTGAGCATTTCGACAAAAATTTGTCACAAAACATCAAAGTGTACAGAATAGCTTCAAATCGCATTTGGAGACGTTTTAGACCATTTTGTGATTTTCGAAAAAACTTTTTAACACAAAAACACCAAAGTGCTTAGAATAGCTCCAAATCGCATTTGGAGACGTTTTAGACCATTTGGTGATTTTCGAAAAAAATTGTTCACATAAAAACATCAAAGTGTACAGAATAGCTTCAAATCGCATTTGGAGACGTTTTAGACCATTTTGTGATTTTCGAAAAAACTTGTTAACATAAAAACACCAAAGTGCTTAGAATAGCTTCAAATCGCATTTGGAGACGTTTTAGACCATTTTGTGATTTTCGAAAAAACTTGTTAACATAAAAACATCAAAGTGTTCAGAATAGCTTCAAATCGCATTTGGAGACGTTTTAGACCATTTTGTTATTTTCGAAAAAACTTTGTTACACAAAAACACCAAAGTGCTTAGAATAGCTTCAAATCGCATTTGGAGACGTTTTAGACCATTTTGTGATTTTCGAAAAAAGTTGTTAACATAAAAACATCAAAGTGTACAGAATAGCTTCATATCGCATTTGGAGACGTTTTAGACCATTTTGTGATTTTCGAAAAAACTTGTTAACACAAAAACACCAAAGTGTACAGAATAGTTTCAAATCGCAATTGGAGACGTTTTAGACCATTTTGTGATTTTCGAAAAAACTTTTCACACAAAAACATCAAAGTGTACAGAATAGCTTCATATCGCATTTGGAGACGTTTTAGACCATTTTGTGATTTTCGAAAAAACTTGTTAACACAAAAACACCAAAGTGTACAGAATAGTTTCAAATCGCATTTGGAGACGTTTTAGACCATTTTGTGATTTTCGAAAAAACTTTTCACACAAAAACATCAAAGTGTACAGAATAGCTTCAAATCGCATTTGGAGACGTTTTAGACCATTTTGTGATTTTCGAAAAAACTTGTTAACATAAAAACATCAAAGTGTTCAGAATAGCTTGAAATCGCATTTGGAGACGTTTTAGACCATTTTGTGATTTTCGAAAAAACTTTTCACACAAAAACATCAAAGAGCACAAAATAGCTTAATATCGTATTTAAAACCGTTTTAGACCATTTTGAGCATTTCGACAAAAATTTTTCACACAAAACATCAAAGTGTTCAGAATAGCTTCAAATCGCATTTGGAGACGTTTTAGACCATTTTGTGATTTTCGAAAAAACTTGTTAACATAAAAACACCAAAGTGCTTAGAATAGCTTCAAATCGCATTTGGAGACGTTTTAGACCATTTTGTGATTTTCGAAAAAACTTGTTAACATAAAAACACCAAAGTGCTTAGAATAGCTTCAAATCGCATTTGGAGACGTTTTAGACCATTTTGTGATTTTCGAAAAAACTTGTTAACATAAAAACATCAAAGTTTTCAGAATAGCTTCAAATCGCATTTGGAGACGTTTTAGACCATTTTGTTATTTTCGAAAAAACTTAGTTACACAAAAACACCAAAGTGCTTAGAATAGCTTCAAATCGCATTTGGAGACGTTTTAGACCATTTTGTGATTTTCGAAAAAAGTTGTTAACATAAAAACATCAAAGTGTACAGAATAGCTTCATATCGCATTTGGAGACGTTTTAGACCATTTTGTGATTTTCGAAAAAACTTGTTAACACAAAAACACCAAAGTGTACAGAATAGTTTCAAATCGCATTTGGAGACGTTTTAGACCATTTTGTGATTTTCGAAAAAACTTTTCACACAAAAACATCAAAGTGTACAGAATAGCTTCAAATCGCATTTGGAGACGTTTTAGACGATTTTGTGATTTTCGAAAAAACTTGTTAACATAAAAACATCAAAGTGTACAGAATAGCTTCAAATCGCATTTGGAGACGTTTTAGACCATTTTGTGATTTTCGAAAAAACTTTTTAACACAAAAACATCAAAGAGCACAAAATAGCTTAATATCGTATTTAAAAACGTTTTAGACCATTTTGAGCATTTCGACAAAAATTGTTTACACAAAACATCAAAGTGTACAGAATAGCTTCAAATCGCATTTTGAGACGTTTTAGACCATTTTGTGATTTTCGAAAAAACTTGTTAACATAAAAACACCAAAGTGCTTAGAATAGCTTCAAATCGCATTTGGAGACGTTTTAGACCATTTTGTGATTTTCGAAAAAACTTGTTAACATAAAAACATCAAAGTGTTCAGAATAGCTTCAAATCGCATTTGGAGACGTTTTAGACCATTTTGTGATTTTCGAGAAAACTTGTTAACATAAAAACATCAAAGTGTTCAGAATAGCTTCAAATCGCATTTGGAGACGTTTTAGACCATTTTGTTATTTTCGAAAAAACTTAGTTACACAAAAACACCAAAGTGCTTAGAATAGCTTCAAATCGCATTTGGAGACGTTTTAGACCATTTTGTGATTTTCGAAAAAAGTTGTTAACATAAAAACATCAAAGTGTACAGAATAGCTTCATATCGCATTTGGAGACGTTTTAGACCATTTTGTGATTTTCGAAAAAACTTGTTAACACAAAAACACCAAAGTGTACAGAATAGTTTCAAATCGCATTTGGAGACGTTTTAGACCATTTTGTGATTTTCGAAAAAACTTTTCACACAAAAACATCAAAGTGTACAGAATAGCTTCAAATCGCATTTGGAGACGTTTTAGACCATTTTGTGATTTTCGAAAAAACTTTTCACACAAAAACATCAAAGAGCACAAAATAGCTTAGAATAGCTTCAAATCGCATTTGGAGACGTTTTAGACCATTTTGTGATTTTCGAAAAAACTTGTTAACACAAAAACACCAAAGTGTACAGAATAGTTTCAAATCGCATTTGGAGACGTTTTAGACCATTTTGTGATTTTCGAAAAAACTTTTCACACAAAAACATCAAAGTGTACAGAATAGCTTCAAATCGCATTTGGAGACGTTTTAGACCATTTTGTGATTTTCGAAAAAACTTGTTAACATAAAAACATCAAAGTGTTCAGAATAGCTTGAAATCGCATTTGGAGACGTTTTAGACCATTTTGTGATTTTCGAAAAAACTTTTCACACAAAAACATCAAAGAGCACAAAATAGCTTAATATCGTATTTAAAACCGTTTTAGACCATTTTGAGCATTTCGACAAAAATTTTTCACACAAAACATCAAAGTGTTCAGAATAGCTTCAAATCGCATTTGGAGACGTTTTAGACCATTTTGTGATTTTCGAAAAAACTTGTTAACATAAAAACACCAAAGTGCTTAGAATAGCTTCAAATCGCATTTGGAGACGTTTTAGACCATTTTGTGATTTTCGAAAAAACTTGTTAACATAAAAACACCAAAGTGCTTAGAATAGCTTCAAATCGCATTTGGAGACGTTTTAGACCATTTTGTGATTTTCGAAAAAACTTGTTAACATAAAAACATCAAAGTGTTCAGAATAGCTTCAAATCGCATTTGGAGACGTTTTAGACCATTTTGTTATTTTCGAAAAAACTTAGTTACACAAAAACACCAAAGTGCTTAGAATAGCTTCAAATCGCATTTGGAGACGTTTTAGACCATTTTGTGATTTTCGAAAAAAGTTGTTAACATAAAAACATCAAAGTGTACAGAATAGCTTCATATCGCATTTGGAGACGTTTTAGACCATTTTGTGATTTTCGAAAAAACTTGTTAACACAAAAACACCAAAGTGTACAGAATAGTTTCAAATCGCATTTGGAGACGTTTTAGACCATTTTGTGATTTTCGAAAAAACTTTTCACACAAAAACATCAAAGTGTACAGAATAGCTTCAAATCGCATTTGGAGACGTTTTAGACGATTTTGTGATTTTCGAAAAAACTTGTTAACATAAAAACATCAAAGTGTACAGAATAGCTTCAAATCGCATTTGGAGACGTTTTAGACCATTTTGTGATTTTCGAAAAAACTTTTTAACACAAAAACATCAAAGAGCACAAAATAGCTTAATATCGTATTTAAAAACGTTTTAGACCATTTTGAGCATTTCGACAAAAATTGTTTACACAAAACATCAAAGTGTACAGAATAGCTTCAAATCGCATTTTGAGACGTTTTAGACCATTTTGTGATTTTCGAAAAAACTTGTTAACATAAAAACACCAAAGTGCTTAGAATAGCTTCAAATCGCATTTGGAGACGTTTTAGACCATTTTGTGATTTTCGAAAAAACTTTTTAACATAAAAACATCAAAGTGTTCAGAATAGCTTCAAATCGCATTTGGAGACGTTTTAGACCATTTTGTGATTTTCGAGAAAACTTGTTAACATAAAAACATCAAAGTGTTCAGAATAGCTTCAAATCGCATTTGGAGACGTTTTAGACCATTTTGTTATTTTCGAAAAAACTTAGTTACACAAAAACACCAAAGTGCTTAGAATAGCTTCAAATCGCATTTGGAGACGTTTTAGACCATTTTGTGATTTTCGAAAAAAGTTGTTAACATAAAAACATCAAAGTGTACAGAATAGCTTCATATCGCATTTGGAGACGTTTTAGACCATTTTGTGATTTTCGAAAAAACTTGTTAACACAAAAACACCAAAGTGTACAGAATAGTTTCAAATCGCATTTGGAGACGTTTTAGACCATTTTGTGATTTTCGAAAAAACTTTTCACACAAAAACATCAAAGTGTACAGAATAGCTTCAAATCGCATTTGGAGACGTTTTAGACCATTTTGTGATTTTCGAAAAAACTTTTCACACAAAAACATCAAAGAGCACAAAATAGCTTAGAATAGCTTCAAATCGCATTTGGAGACGTTTTAGACCATTTTGTGATTTTCGAAAAAACTTGTTAACACAAAAACACCAAAGTGTACAGAATTGTTTCAAATCGCATTTGGAGACGTTTTAGACCATTTTGTGATTTTCGAAAAAACTTTTCACACAAAAACATCAAAGTGTACAGAATAGCTTCAAATCGCATTTGGAGACGTTTTAGACCATTTTGTGATTTTCGAAAAAACTTGTTAACATAAAAACATCAAAGTGTTCAGAATAGCTTGAAATCGCATTTGGAGACGTTTTAGACCATTTTGTGATTTTCGAAAAAACTTTTCACACAAAAACATCAAACAGCACAAAATAGCTTAATATCGTATTTAAAACCGTTTTAGACCATTTTGAGCATTTCGACAAAAATTTTTCACACAAAACATCAAAGTGTTCAGAATAGCTTCAAATCGCATTTGGAGACGTTTTAGACCATTTTGTGATTTTCGAAAAAACTTGTTAACATAAAAACACCAAAGTGCTTAGAATAGCTTCAAATCGCATTTGGAGACGTTTTAGACCATTTTGTGATTTTCGAAAAAACTTGTTAACATAAAAACACCAAAGTGCTTAGAATAGCTTCAAATCGCATTTGGAGACGTTTTAGACCATTTTGTGATTTTCGAAAAAACTTGTTAACATAAAAACATCAAAGTGTTCAGAATAGCTTCAAATCGCATTTGGAGACGTTTTAGACCATTTTGTTATTTTCGAAAAAACTTAGTTACACAAAAACACCAAAGTGCTTAGAATAGCTTCAAATCGCATTTGGAGACGTTTTAGACCATTTTGTGATTTTCGAAAAAAGTTGTTAACATAAAAACATCAAAGTGTACAGAATAGCTTCATATCGCATTTGGAGACGTTTTAGACCATTTTGTGATTTTCGAAAAAACTTGTTAACACAAAAACACCAAAGTGTACAGAATAGTTTCAAATCGCATTTGGAGACGTTTTAGACCATTTTGTGATTTTCGAAAAAACTTTTCACACAAAAACATCAAAGTGTACAGAATAGCTTCAAATCGCATTTGGAGACGTTTTAGACCATTTTGTGATTTTCGAAAAAACTTGTTAACATAAAAACATCAAAGTGTACAGAATAGCTTCAAATCGCATTTGGAGACGTTTTAGACCATTTTGTGATTTTCGAAAAAACTTTTTAACACAAAAACATCAAAGAGCACAAAATAGCTTAATATCGTATTTAAAAACGTTTTAGACCATTTTGAGCATTTCGACAAAAATTGTTTACACAAAACATCAAAGTGTACAGAATAGCTTCAAATCGCATTTTGAGACGTTTTAGACCATTTTGTGATTTTCGAAAAAACTTGTTAACATAAAAACACCAAAGTGCTTAGAATAGCTTCAAATCGCATTTGGAGACGTTTTAGACCATTTTGTGATTTTCGAAAAAACTTGTTAACATAAAAACATCAAAGTGTTCAGAATAGCTTCAAATCGCATTTGGAGACGTTTTAGACCATTTTGTGATTTTCGAGAAAACTTGTTAACATAAAAACATCAAAGTGTTCAGAATAGCTTCAAATCGCATTTGGAGACGTTTTAGACCATTTTGTTATTTTCGAAAAAACTTAGTTACACAAAAACACCAAAGTGCTTAGAATAGCTTCAAATCGCATTTGGAGACGTTTTAGACCATTTTGTGATTTTCGAAAAAAGTTGTTAACATAAAAACATCAAAGTGTACAGAATAGCTTCATATCGCATTTGGAGACGTTTTAGACCATTTTGTGATTTTCGAAAAAACTTGTTAACACAAAAACACCAAAGTGTACAGAATAGTTTCAAATCGCATTTGGAGACGTTTTAGACCATTTTGTGATTTTCGAAAAAACTTTTCACACAAAAACATCAAAGTGTACAGAATAGCTTCAAATCGCATTAGGAGACGTTTTAGACCATTTTGTGATTTTCGAAAAAAGTTGTTAACATAAAAACATCAAAGTGTACAGAATAGCTTCATATCGCATTTGGAGACGTTTTAGACCATTTTGTGATTTTCGAAAAAACTTGTTAACACAAAAACACCAAAGTGTACAGAATAGCTTCATATCGCATTTGGAGACGTTTTAGACCATTTTGTGATTTTCGAAAAAACTTGTTAACACAAAAACACCAAAGTGTACAGAATAGTTTCAAATCGCATTTGGAGACGTTTTAGACCATTTTGTGATTTTCGAAAAAACTTTTCACACAAAAACATCAAAGTGTACAGAATAGCTTCAAATCGCATTTGGAGACGTTTTAGACCATTTTGTGATTTTCGAAAAAACTTGTTAACATAAAAACATCAAAGTGTACAGAATAGCTTCAAATCGCATTTGGAGACGTTTTAGACCATTTTGTGATTTTCGAAAAAACTTTTTAACACAAAAACATCAAAGAGCACAAAATAGCTTAATATCGTATTTAAAAACGTTTTAGACCATTTTGAGCATTTCGACAAAAATTTTTTACACAAAACATCAAAGTGTACAGAATAGCTTCAAATCGCATTTGGAGACGTTTTAGACCATTTTGTGATTTTCGAAAAAACTTGTTAACATAAAAACACCAAAGTGTTTAGAATAGCTTCAAATCGCATTTGGAGACGTTTTAGACCATTTTGTGATTTTCGAAAAAACTTGTTCACATAAAAACATCAAAGTGTACAGAATAGCTTCAAATCGCATTTGGAGACGTTTTAGACCATTTTGTGATTTTCGAAAAAACTTTTCACACATCAAACTTTTCACACATCAAAGAGCACAAAATAGCTTAATATCGTATTTAAAAACGTTTTAGACCATTTTGAGCATTTCGACAAAAATTTGTCACACAAAACATCAAAGTGTACAGAATAGCTTCAAATCGCATTTGGAGACGTTTTAGACCATTTTGTGATTTTCGAAAAAACTTTTTAACACAAAAACACCAAAGTGCTTAGAATAGCTCCAAATCGCATTTGGAGACGTTTTAGACCATTTGGTGATTTTCGAAAAAAATTGTTCACATAAAAACATCAAAGTGTACAGAATAGCTTCAAATCGCATTTGGAGACGTTTTAGACCATTTTGTGATTTTCGAAAAAACTTGTTAACATAAAAACACCAAAGTGCTTAGAATAGCTTCAAATCGCATTTGGAGACGTTTTAGACCATTTTGTGATTTTCGAAAAAACTTGTTAACATAAAAACATCAAAGTGTTCAGAATAGCTTCAAATCGCATTTGGAGACGTTTTAGACCATTTTGTTATTTTCGAAAAAACTTTGTTACACAAAAACACCAAAGTGCTTAGAATAGCTTCAAATCGCATTTGGAGACGTTTTAGACCATTTTGTGATTTTCGAAAAAAGTTGTTAACATAAAAACATCAAAGTGTACAGAATAGCTTCATATCGCATTTGGAGACGTTTTAGACCATTTTGTGATTTTCGAAAAAACTTGTTAACACAAAAACACCAAAGTGTACAGAATAGTTTCAAATCGCAATCATCATCATCAAAGAGCACAAAATAGCTTAATATCGTATTTAAAAACGTTTTAGACCATTTTGAGCATTTCGACAAAAATTTTTTACACAAAACATCAAAGTGTACAGAATAGCTTCAAATCGCATTTGGAGACGTTTTAGACCATTTTGTGATTTTCGAAAAAACTTTTCACACATCAAACTTTTCACACATCAAAGAGCACAAAATAGCTTAATATCGTATTTAAAAACGTTTTAGACCATTTTGAGCATTTCGACAAAAATTTTTCACACAAAACATCAAAGTGTACAGAATAGCTTCAAATCGCATTTGGAGACGTTTTAGACCATTTTGTGATTTTCGAAAAAACTTTTTAACACAAAAACACCAAAGTGCTTAGAATAGCTCCAAATCGCATTTGGAGACGTTTTAGACCATTTGGTGATTTTCGAAAAAAATTGTTCACATAAAAACATCAAAGTGTACAGAATAGCTTCAAATCGCATTTGGAGACGTTTTAGACCATTTGGTGATTTTCGAAAAAAATTGTTCACATAAAAACATCAAAGTGTACAGAATAGCTTCAAATCGCATTTGGAGACGTTTTAGACCATTTTGTGATTTTCGAAAAAACTTGTTAAAATAAAAACATCAAAGTGTTCAGAATAGCTTGAAATCGCATTTGGAGACGTTTTAGACCATTTTGTGATTTTCGAAAAAACTTTTCACACAAAAACATCAAAGAGCACAAAATAGCTTAATATCGTATTTAAAAACGTTTTAGACCATTTTGTGATTTTCGAAAAAACTTGTTAACATAAAAACACCAAAGTGCTTAGAATAGCTTCAAATCGCATTTGGAGACGTTTTAGACCATTTTGTGTTTTTCGAAAAAACTTGTTAACATAAAAACATCAAAGTGTTCAGAATAGCTTCAAATCGCATTTGGAGACGTTTTAGACCATTTTGTTATTTTCGAAAAAACTTAGTTACACAAAAACACCAAAGTGCTTAGAATAGCTTCAAATCGCATTTGGAGACGTTTTAGACCATTTTGTGATTTTCGAAAAAAGTTGTTAACATAAAAACATCAAAGTGTACAGAATAGCTTCATATCGCATTTGGAGACGTTTTAGACCATTTTGTGATTTTCGAAAAAACTTGTTAACACAAAAACACCAAAGTGTACAGAATAGTTTCAAATCGCATTTGGAGACGTTTTAGACCATTTTGTGATTTTCGAAAAAACTTTTCACACAAAAACATCAAAGTGTACAGAATAGCTTCAAATCGCATTTGGAGACGTTTTAGACCATTTTGTGATTTTCGAAAAAACTTGTTAACATAAAAACATCAAAGTGTACAGAATAGCTTCAAATCGCATTTGGAGACGTTTTAGACCATTTTGTGATTTTCGAAAAAACTTGTTAAAATAAAAACATCAAAGTGTTCAGAATAGCTTGAAATCGCATTTGGAGACGTTTTAGACCATTTTGTGATTTTCGAAAAAACTTTTCACACAAAAACATCAAAGAGCACAAAATAGCTTAATATCGTATTTAAAAACGTTTTAGACCATTTTGTGATTTTCGAAAAAACTTGTTAACATAAAAACATCAAAGTGTATAGAATAGCTTCAAATCGCATTTGGAGACGTTTTAGACCATTTTGTGATTTTCGAAAAAACTTTTTAACACAAAAACATCAAAGAGCACAAAATAGCTTAGAATAGCTTCAAATCGCATTTGGAGACGTTTTAGACCATTTTGTTATTTTCGAAAAAACTTAGTTACACAAAAACACCAAAGTGCTTAGAATAGCTTCAAATCGCATTTGGAGACGTTTTAGACCATTTTGTGATTTTCGAAAAAAGTTGTTAACATAAAAACATCAAAGTGTACAGAATAGCTTCATATCGCATTTGGAGACGTTTTAGACCATTTTGTGATTTTCGAAAAAACTTGTTAACACAAAAACACCAAAGTGTACAGAATAGTTTCAAATCGCATTTGGAGACGTTTTAGACCATTTTGTGATTTTCGAAAAAACTTTTCACACAAAAACATCAAAGTGTACAGAATAGCTTCAAATCGCATTTGGAGACGTTTTAGACCATTTTGTGATTTTCGAAAAAACTTGTTAACATAAAAACATCAAAGTGTTCAGAATAGCTTGAAATCGCATTTGGAGACGTTTTAGACCATTTTGTGATTTTCGAAAAAACTTTTCACACAAAAACATCAAAGAGCACAAAATAGCTTAATATCGTATTTAAAAACGTTTTAGACCATTTTGAGCAGTTCGACAAAAATTTTTCACACAAAACATAAAAGTGTACAGAATAGCTTCAATTCGCATTTGGAGACGTTTTAGACCATTTTGAGATTTTCGAAAAAACTTTTTAACACAAAAACACCAAAGTGCTTAGAATAGCTTCAAATCGCATTTGGAGACGTTTTAGACCATTTTGAGATTTTCGAAAAAACTTTTTAACACAAAAACACAAAAGTGCTTAGAATAGCTTCAAATCGCATTTGGAGACGTTTTAGACCATTTTGTGATTTTCGAAAAAACTTGTTGACATAAAAACACCAAAGTGCTTAGAATAGCTTCAAATCGCATTTGGAGACGTTTTAGACCATTTTGTGATTTTCGAAATAACTTGTTAACATAAAAACATCAAAGTGTACAGAATAGCTTCAAATCGCATTTAGAGACGTTTTAGACCAATTTGTGATTTTGGAAAAAACTTGTTAACATAAAAACACGAAAGTGCTTAGAATAGCTTCAAATCGCATTTTGAGACATTTTAGACAATTTGTGATTTTCGAAAGAACTTGGTTACACAAAAACATAAAAGTGCTTAAAATCGCATTAGAAACCGTTTTAGACCATTTTGAGCATTTCGATAAAACTTTTCACACAAAAACATCAAAGAGCACAAAATAGCTTAATATCGTATTTAAAAACGTTTTAGACAATTTTGAGCATTTCGACAAAAATTTTTCACACAAAACATCAAAGTGTACAGAATAGCTTCAAATCGCATTTGGAGACGTTTTAGACCATTTTGTGATTTTCAAAAAAACTTGTTAACAAAAAAAACACCAAAGTGCTAAGAATAGCTTCAAATCGCATTTGGAGACGTTTTAGACCATTTTGTGATTTTCGAAAAAACTTTTCACACAAAAACATCAAAGAGCACAAAATAGCTTAATATCGTATTTAAAAACGTTTTAGACCATTTTGAGCATTTCGACAAAAATTTTTCACACAAAACATCAAAGTGTACAGAATAGCTTCAAATCGCATTTTGAGACGTTTTAGACCATTTTGTGATTTTCGAAAAAACTTGTTAACATAAAAACACCAAAGTGCTTAGAATAGCTTCAAATCGCATTTGGAGACGTTTTAGACCATTTTGTGATTTTCGAAAAAACTTGTTAACATAAAAACATCAAAGTGTTCAGAATAGCTTCAAATCGCATTTGGAGACGTTTTAGACCATTTTGTTATTTTCGAAAAAACTTAGTTACACAAAAACACCAAAGTGCTTAGAATAGCTTCAAATCGCATTTGGAGACGTTTTAGACCATTTTGTGATTTTCGAAAAAAGTTGTTAACATAAAAACATCAAAGTGTACAGAATAGCTTCATATCGCATTTGGAGACGTTTTAGACCATTTTGTGAATTTCGAAAAAACTTGTTAACACAAAAACACCAAAGTGTACAGAATAGTTTCAAATCGCATTTGGAGACGTTTTAGACCATTTTGTGATTTTCGAAAAAACTTTTCACACAAAAACATCAAAGTGTACAGAATAGCTTCAAATCGCATTTGGAGACGTTTTAGACCATTTTGTGATTTTCGAAAAAACTTGTTAACATAAAAACATCAAAGTGTACAGAATAGCTTCAAATCGCATTTGGAGACGTTTTAGACCATTTTGTGATTTTCGAAAAAACTTTTCACACAAAAACATCAAAGAGCACAAAATAGCTTAGAATAGCTTCAAATCGCATTTGGAGACGTTTTAGACCATTTTGTTATTTGCGAAAAAACTTAGTTACACAAAAACACCAAAGTGCTTAGAATAGCTTCAAATCGCATTTGGAGACGTTTTAGACCATTTTGTGATTTTCGAAAAAAGTTGTTAACATAAAAACATCAAAGTGTACAGAATAGCTTCATATCGCATTTGGAGACGTTTTAGACCATTTTGTGATTTTCGAAAAAACTTGTTAACACAAAAACACCAAAGTGTACAGAATAGCTTCAAATCGCATTTGGAGACGTTTTAGACCATTTTGTGATTTTCGAAAAAACTTTTCACACAAAAACATCAAAGTGTACAGAATAGCTTCAAATCGCATTTGGAGACGTTTTAGACCATTTTGTGATTTTCGAAAAAAATTGTTAACATAAAAACATCAAAGTGAACAGAATAGCTTCAAATCGCATTTGGAGACGTTTTAGACCATTTTGTGATTTTCGAAAAAACTTTTCACACAAAAACATCAAAGAGCACAAAATAGCTTAATATCGTATTTAAAAACGTTTTAGACCATTTTGAGCATTTCGACAAAAAATTTTCACACAAAACATAAAAGTGTACAGAATAGCTTCAATTCGCATTTGGAGACGTTTTAGACCATTTTGAGATTTTCGAAAAAACTTTTTAACACAAAAACACCAAAGTGCTTAGAATAGCTTCAAATCGCATTTGGAGACGTTTTAGACCATTTTGAGATTTTCGAAAAAACTTTTTAACACAAAAACACAAAAGTGCTTAGAATAGCTTCAAATCGCATTTGGAGACGTTTTAGACCATTTTGTGATTTTCGAAAAAACTTGTTGACATAAAAACACCAAAGTGCTTAGAATAGCTTCAAATCGCATTTGGAGACGTTTTAGACCATTTTGTGATTTTCGAAATAACTTGTTAACATAAAAACATCAAAGTGTACAGAATAGCTTCAAATCGCATTTAGAGACGTTTTAGACCAATTTGTGATTTTGGAAAAAACTTGTTAACATAAAAACACCAAAGTGCTTAGAATAGCTTCAAATCGCATTTTGAGACATTTTAGACAATTTGTGATTTTCGAAAGAACTTGGTTACACAAAAACATAAAAGTGCTTAAAATCGCATTAGAAACCGTTTTAGACCATTTTGAGCATTTCGATAAAACTTTTAACACAAAAACATCAAAGAGCACAAAATAGCTTAATATCGTATTTAAAAACGTTTTAGACAATTTTGAGCATTTCGACAAAAATTTTTCACACAAAACATCAAAGTGTACAGAATAGCTTCAAATCGCATTTGGAGACGTTTTAGACCATTTTGTGATTTTCAAAAAAACTTGTTAACAAAAAAAACACCAAAGTGCTAAGAATAGATTCAAATCGCATTTGGAGACGTTTTAGACCATTTTGAGCATTTCGATAAAACTTTTCACACAAAAACATCAAAGAGCACAAAATAGCTTCAAATCGCATTTGGAGACGTTTTAACCCATTTTGTGATTTTCGAAAAAACTTGTTAACATAAAAACATCAAAGTGTACAGAATAGCTTCAAATCGGATTTGGAGACCTTTTAGACCATTTTGTTATTTTCGAAAAAACTTGTTAACATAAAAACACCAAAGTGCTTAGAATAGCTTCAAATCGCATTTGGAGACGTTTTAGACCATTTTGTGATTTTCGAAAAAACTTGTTAAAAGAAAAACACCAAAGTGCTTAGAATAGCTTCAAATCGCATTTTGAGACATTTTAGAATATTTTGTGATTTTCGAAAAAACTTGGTTACACAAAAACACCAAAGTGCTAAGAATAGCTTCAAATCGCATTTGGAGACATTTTAGACTATTTTGTGATTTTCGAAAAAAGTGGTTAACATAAAAACATCAAAGTGTACAGAATAGCTTCAAATCGCATTTGGAGACGTTTTAGACCATTTTGTGATTTTCGAAAAAATTTGTTAACATAAAAACATCAAAGTGTACAGAATAGCTTCAAATCGCATTTGGAGACGTTTTAGACCATTTTCTGATTTTCGAAAAAAATTTTTAACATAAAAACATCAAAGTGCTTAGAATAGCTTCAAATCGCATTTGGAGACGTTTTAGACCATTTTGTGATTTTCGAAAAAACTTGTTAACATAAAAACATCAAAGTGTACAGAATAGCTTCAAATCGCATTTGGAGACGTTTTAGACCATTTTGTGATTTTTGAAAAAACTTGTTAACATAAAAACACCAAAGTGTACAGAATAGCTTCAAATTGCATTTGGAGACAATTTAGACCATTTTGTGATTTTCGAAAAAACTTGCTAACATAAAAACACCAAAGTGCTTAGAATAGCTTCAAATTGCATATTGAGACATTTTAGAATATTTTGTGATTTTTGAAAAAATTTGGTTACACAAAAACACCAAAGTGCTTAGAATAGCTTCAAATCGCATTTCTAGACGTTTTAGACCATTTTGAGCATTTCGACAAAAATTTTTAACACAAAACATCAAAGTGTACAGAATAGCTTCAAATCGCATATGAAGACATTTTAGACGATTTTGTGATTTTCGAAAAAAGTTGTTAATTTAACATAAAAACATCAAAGTGTACAGAATAGCTTCAAATCGCATTTGGAGACGTTTTAGACCATTTTCTGATTTTCGAAAAAAATTGTTAACATAAAAACATCAAAGTGCTTAGAATAGCTTCAAATCGCATTTGGAGACGTTTTAGACCATTTTGTGATTTTCGAAAAAACTTGTTAACATAAAATCATCAAAGTGTACAGAATAGCTTCAAATCGCATTTGGAGACGTTTTAGACCATTTTGTGATTTTCAAAAAAACTTGTTAACATAAAAACATCAAAGTGTACAGAATAGCTTCAAATCGCATTTGGAGACGTTTTAGACCATTTTGTGATTTTCGAAAAAACTTTTCACACAAAAACATCAAAGAGCACAAAATAGCTTAATATCGTATTTAAAAACGTTTTAGACCATTAATTTTTGTGATTTTCGAAAAAACTTGTTAACATAATAACACCAAAGTGCTTAGAATAGCTTCAAATCGCATTTGGAGACGTTTTAGACCATTTTGTGATTTTCGGAAAAAGTTGTTAACATAAAAACATCAAAGTGTACAGAATAGCTTCATATCGCATTTGGAGACGTTTTAGACCATTTTGTGATTTTCGAAAAAACTTGTTAACATAAAAACATCAAAGTGTACAGAATAGTTTCAAATCGCATTTGGAGACGTTTTAGACCATTTTGTGATTTTCGAAAAAACTTTTCACACAAAAACATCAAAGAGCACAAAATAGCTTAATATCGTATTTAAAAACGTTTTAGACCATTTTGAGCATTTCGACAAAATTTTTTCACACAAAACATCAAAGTGTACAGAATAGCTTCAAATCGCATTTGGAGACGTTTTAGACCATTTTGTGATTTTCGAAAAAACTTGTTAACACAAAAACACCAAAGTGTACAGAATAGTTTCAAATCGCATTTGGAGACGTTTTAGACCATTTTGTGATTTTCGAAAAAACTTTTCACACAAAAACATCAAAGTGTACAGAATAGCTTCAAATCGCATTTGGAGACGTTTTAGACCATTTTGTGATTTTCGAAAAAACTTGTTAACATAAAAACATCAAAGTGTTCAGAATAGCTTGAAATCGCATTTGGAGACGTTTTAGACCATTTTGTGATTTTCGAAAAAACTTTTCACACAAAAACATCAAAGAGCACAAAATAGCTTAATATCGTATTTAAAACCGTTTTAGACCATTTTGAGCATTTCGACAAAAATTTTTCACACAAAACATCAAAGTGTTCAGAATAGCTTCAAATCGCATTTGGAGACGTTTTAGACCATTTTGTGATTTTCGAAAAAACTTGTTAACATAAAAACACCAAAGTGCTTAGAATAGCTTCAAATCGCATTTGGAGACGTTTTAGACCATTTTGTGATTTTCGAAAAAACTTGTTAACATAAAAACATCAAAGTGTTCATAATAGCTTCAAATCGCATTTGGAGACGTTTTAGACCATTTTGTTATTTTCGAAAAAACTTAGTTACACAAAAACACCAAAGTGCTTAGAATAGCTTCAAATCGCATTTGGAGACGTTTTAGACCATTTTGTGATTTTCGAAAAAAGTTGTTAACATAAAAACATCAAAGTGTACAGAATAGCTTCATATCGCATTTGGAGACGTTTTAGACCATTTTGTGATTTTCGAAAAAACTTGTTAACACAAAAACACCAAAGTGTACAGAATAGTTTCAAATCGCATTTGGAGACGTTTTAGACCATTTTGTGATTTTCGAAAAAACTTTTCACACAAAAACATCAAAGTGTACAGAATAGCTTCAAATCGCATTTGGAGACGTTTTAGACCATTTTGTGATTTTCGAAAAAACTTTTCACACAAAAACATCAAAGTGTACAGAATAGCTTCAAATCGCATTTGGAGACGTTTTAGACCATTTTGTGATTTTCGAAAAAACTTGTTAACATAAAAACATCAAAGTGTTCAGAATAGCTTGAAATCGCATTTGGAGACGTTTTAGACCATTTTGTGATTTTCGAAAAAACTTTTCACACAAAACATCAAAGTGTTCAGAATAGCTTCAAATCGCATTTGGAGACGTTTTAGACCATTTTGTGATTTTCGAAAAAACTTGTTAACATAAAAACATCAAAGTGTACAGAATAGCTTCAAATCGCATTTGGAGACGTTTTAGACCATTTTGTGATTTTCGAAAAAACTTTTCACACAAAAACATCAAAGAGCACAAAATAGCTTAGAATAGCTTCAAATCGCATTTGGAGACGTTTTAGACCATTTTGTGATTTTCGAAAAAACTTGTTAACACAAAAACACCAAAGTGTACAGAATAGTTTCAAATCGCATTTGGAGACGTTTTAGACCATTTTGTGATTTTCGAAAAAACTTTTCACACAAAAACATCAAAGTGTACAGAATAGCTTCAAATCGCATTTGGAGACGTTTTAGACCATTTTGTGATTTTCGAAAAAACTTGTTAACATAAAAACATCAAAGTGTTCAGAATAGCTTGAAATCGCATTTGGAGACGTTTTAGACCATTTTGTGATTTTCGAAAAAACTTTTCACACAAAAACATCAAAGAGCACAAAATAGCTTAATATCGTATTTAAAACCGTTTTAGACCATTTTGAGCATTTCGACAAAAAATTTTCACACAAAACATCAAAGTGTTCAGAATAGCTTCAAATCGCATTTGGAGACGTTTTAGACCATTTTGTGATTTTCGAAAAAACTTGTTAACATAAAAACACCAAAGTGCTTAGAATAGCTTCAAATCGCATTTGGAGACGTTTTAGACCATTTTGTGATTTTCGAAAAAACTTGTTAACATAAAAACACCAAAGTGCTTAGAATAGCTTCAAATCGCATTTGGAGACGTTTTAGACCATTTTGTGATTTTCGAAAAAACTTGTTAACATAAAAACATCAAAGTGTTCAGAATAGCTTCAAATCGCATTTGGAGACGTTTTAGACCATTTTGTTATTTTCGAAAAAACTTAGTTACACAAAAACACCAAAGTGCTTAGAATAGCTTCAAATCGCATTTGGAGACGTTTTAGACCATTTTGTGATTTTCGAAAAAAGTTGTTAACATAAAAACATCAAAGTGTACAGAATAGCTTCATATCGCATTTGGAGACGTTTTAGACCATTTTGTGATTTTCGAAAAAACTTGTTAACACAAAAACACCAAAGTGTACAGAATAGTTTCAAATCGCATTTGGAGACGTTTTAGACCATTTTGTGATTTTCGAAAAAACTTTTCACACAAAAACATCAAAGTGTACAGAATAGCTTCAAATCGCATTTGGAGACGTTTTAGACCATTTTGTGATTTTCGAAAAAACTTGTTAACATAAAAACATCAAAGTGTACAGAATAGCTTCAAATCGCATTTGGAGACGTTTTAGACCATTTTGTGATTTTCGACAAAAATTGTTTACACAAAACATCAAAGTGTACAGAATAGCTTCAAATCGCATTTTGAGACGTTTTAGACCATTTTGTGATTTTCGAAAAAACTTGTTAACATAAAAACACCAAAGTGCTTAGAATAGCTTCAAATCGCATTTGGAGACGTTTTAGACCATTTTGTGATTTTCGAAAAAACTTGTTAACATAAAAACATCAAAGTGTTCAGAATAGCTTCAAATCGCATTTGGAGACGTTTTAGACCATTTTGTGATTTTCGAGAAAACTTGTTAACATAAAAACATCAAAGTGTTCAGAATAGCTTCAAATCGCATTTGGAGACGTTTTAGACCATTTTGTGATTTTCGAAAAAACTTTTCACAAAAAAACATCAAAGTGTACAGAATAGCTTCAAATCGCATTTGGAGACGTTTTAGACCATTTTGTGATTTTCGAAAAAACTTTTCACACAAAAACATCAAAGAGCACAAAATAGCTTAGAATAGCTTCAAATCGCATTTGGAGACGTTTTAGACCATTTTGTGATTTTCGAAAAAACTTGTTAACACAAAAACACCAAAGTGTACAGAATAGTTTCAAATCGCATTTGGAGACGTTTTAGACCATTTTGTGATTTTCGAAAAAACTTTTCACACAAAAACATCAAAGTGTACAGAATAGCTTCAAATCGCATTTGGAGACGTTTTAGACCATTTTGTGATTTTCGAAAAAACTTGTTAACATAAAAACATCAAAGTGTTCAGAATAGCTTGAAATCGCATTTGGAGACGTTTTAGACCATTTTGTGATTTTCGAAAAAACTTTTCACACAAAAACATCAAAGAGCACAAAATAGCTTAATATCGTATTTAAAACCGTTTTAGACCATTTTGAGCATTTCGACAAAAATTTTTCACACAAAACATCAAAGTGTTCAGAATAGCTTCAAATCGCATTTGGAGACGTTTTAGACCATTTTGTGATTTTCGAAAAAACTTGTTAACATAAAAACACCAAAGTGCTTAGAATAGCTTCAAATCGCATTTGGAGACGTTTTAGACCATTTTGTGATTTTCGAAAAAACTTGTTAACATAAAAACACCAAAGTGCTTAGAATAGCTTCAAATCGCATTTGGAGACGTTTTAGACCATTTTGTGATTTTCGAAAAAACTTGTTAACATAAAAACATCGAAGTGTTCAGAATAGCTTCAAATCGCATTTGGAGACGTTTTAGACCATTTTGTTATTTTCGAAAAAACTTAGTTACACAAAAACACCAAAGTGCTTAGAATAGCTTCAAATCGCATTTGGAGACGTTTTAGACCATTTTGTGATTTTCGAAAAAAGTTGTTAACATAAAAACATCAAAGTGTACAGAATAGCTTCATATCGCATTTGGAGACGTTTTAGACCATTTTGTGATTTTCGAAAAAACTTGTTAACACAAAAACACCAAAGTGTACAGAATAGTTTCAAATCGCATTTGGAGACGTTTTAGACCATTTTGTGATTTTCGAAAAAACTTTTCACACAAAAACATCAAAGTGTACAGAATAGCTTCAAATCGCATTTGGAGACGTTTTAGACGATTTTGTGATTTTCGAAAAAACTTGTTAACATAAAAACATCAAAGTGTACAGAATAGCTTCAAATCGCATTTGGAGACGTTTTAGACCATTTTGTGATTTTCGAAAAAACTTTTTAACACAAAAACATCAAAGAGCACAAAATAGCTTAATATCGTATTTAAAAACGTTTTAGACCATTTTGAGCATTTCGACAAAAATTGTTTACACAAAACATCAAAGTGTACAGAATAGCTTCAAATCGCATTTTGAGACGTTTTAGACCATTTTGTGATTTTCGAAAAAACTTGTTAACATAAAAACACCAAAGTGCTTAGAATAGCTTCAAATCGCATTTGGAGACGTTTTAGACCATTTTGTGATTTTCGAAAAAACTTGTTAACATAAAAACATCAAAGTGTTCAGAATAGCTTCAAATCGCATTTGGAGACGTTTTAGACCATTTTGTGATTTTCGAGAAAACTTGTTAACATAAAAACATCAAAGTGTTCAGAATAGCTTCAAATCGCATTTGGAGACGTTTTAGACCATTTTGTTATTTTCGAAAAAACTTAGTTACACAAAAACACCAAAGTGCTTAGAATAGCTTCAAATCGCATTTGGAGACGTTTTAGACCATTTTGTGATTTTCGAAAAAAGTTGTTAACATAAAAACATCAAAGTGTACAGAATAGCTTCATATCGCATTTGGAGACGTTTTAGACCATTTTGTGATTTTCGAAAAAACTTGTTAACACAAAAACACCAAAGTGTACAGAATAGTTTCAAATCGCATTTGGAGACGTTTTAGACCATTTTGTGATTTTCGAAAAAACTTTTCACACAAAAACATCAAAGTGTACAGAATAGCTTCAAATCGCATTTGGAGACGTTTTAGAACATTTTGTGATTTTCGAAAAAACTTTTCACACAAAAACATCAAAGTGTACAGAATAGCTTCAAATCGCATTTGGAGACGTTTTAGACCATTTTGTGATTTTCGAAAAAACTTGTTAACATAAAAACATCAAAGTGTTCAGAATAGCTTGAAATCGCATTTGGAGACGTTTTAGACCATTTTGTGATTTTCGAAAAAACTTTTCACACAAAACATCAAAGTGTTCAGAATAGCTTCAAATCGCATTTGGAGACGTTTTAGACCATTTTGTGATTTTCGAAAAAACTTGTTAACATAAAAACATCAAAGTGTACAGAATAGCTTCAAATCGCATTTGGAGACGTTTTAGACCATTTTGTGATTTTCGAAAAAACTTTTCACACAAAAACATCAAAGAGCACAAAATAGCTTAGAATAGCTTCAAATCGCATTTGGAGACGTTTTAGACCATTTTGTGATTTTCGAAAAAACTTGTTAACACAAAAACACCAAAGTGTACAGAATAGTTTCAAATCGCATTTGGAGACGTTTTAGACCATTTTGTGATTTTCGAAAAAACTTTTCACACAAAAACATCAAAGTGTACAGAATAGCTTCAAATCGCATTTGGAGACGTTTTAGACCATTTTGTGATTTTCGAAAAAACTTGTTAACATAAAAACATCAAAGTGTTCAGAATAGCTTGAAATCGCATTTGGAGACGTTTTAGACCATTTTGTGATTTTCGAAAAAACTTTTCACACAAAAACATCAAAGAGCACAAAATAGCTTAATATCGTATTTAAAACCGTTTTAGACCATTTTGAGCATTTCGACAAAAATTTTTCACACAAAACATCAAAGTGTTCAGAATAGCTTCAAATCGCATTTGGAGACGTTTTAGACCATTTTGTGATTTTCGAAAAAACTTGTTAACATAAAAACACCAAAGTGCTTAGAATAGCTTCAAATCGCATTTGGAGACGTTTTAGACCATTTTGTGATTTTCGAAAAAACTTGTTAACATAAAAACACCAAAGTGCTTAGAATAGCTTCAAATCGCATTTGGAGACGTTTTAGACCATTTTGTGATTTTCGAAAAAACTTGTTAACATAAAAACATCAAAGTGTTCAGAATAGCTTCAAATCGCATTTGGAGACGTTTTAGACCATTTTGTTATTTTCGAAAAAACTTAGTTACACAAAAACACCAAAGTGCTTAGAATAGCTTCAAATCGCATTTGGAGACGTTTTAGACCATTTTGTGATTTTCGAAAAAAGTTGTTAACATAAAAACATCAAAGTGTACAGAATAGCTTCATATCGCATTTGGAGACGTTTTAGACCATTTTGTGATTTTCGAAAAAACTTGTTAACACAAAAACACCAAAGTGTACAGAATAGTTTCAAATCGCATTTGGAGACGTTTTAGACCATTTTGTGATTTTCGAAAAAACTTTTCACACAAAAACATCAAAGTGTACAGAATAGCTTCAAATCGCATTTGGAGACGTTTTAGACGATTTTGTGATTTTCGAAAAAACTTGTTAACATAAAAACATCAAAGTGTACAGAATAGCTTCAAATCGCATTTGGAGACGTTTTAGACCATTTTGTGATTTTCGAAAAAACTTTTTAACACAAAAACATCAAAGAGCACAAAATAGCTTAATATCGTATTTAAAAACGTTTTAGACCATTTTGAGCATTTCGACAAAAATTGTTTACACAAAACATCAAAGTGTACAGAATAGCTTCAAATCGCATTTTGAGACGTTTTAGACCATTTTGTGATTTTCGAAAAAACTTGTTAACATAAAAACACCAAAGTGCTTAGAATAGCTTCAAATCGCATTTGGAGACGTTTTAGACCATTTTGTGATTTTCGAAAAAACTTGTTAACATAAAAACATCAAAGTGTTCAGAATAGCTTCAAATCGCATTTGGAGACGTTTTAGACCATTTTGTGATTTTCGAGAAAACTTGTTAACATAAAAACATCAAAGTGTTCAGAATAGCTTCAAATCGCATTTGGAGACGTTTTAGACCATTTTGTTATTTTCGAAAAAACTTAGTTACACAAAAACACCAAAGTGCTTAGAATAGCTTCAAATCGCATTTGGAGACGTTTTAGACCATTTTGTGATTTTCGAAAAAAGTTGTTAACATAAAAACATCAAAGTGTACAGAATAGCTTCATATCGCATTTGGAGACGTTTTAGACCATTTTGTGATTTTCGAAAAAACTTGTTAACACAAAAACACCAAAGTGTACAGAATAGTTTCAAATCGCATTTGGAGACGTTTTAGACCATTTTGTGATTTTCGAAAAAACTTTTCACACAAAAACATCAAAGTGTACAGAATAGCTTCAAATCGCATTTGGAGACGTTTTAGACCATTTTGTGATTTTCGAAAAAACTTTTCACACAAAAACATCAAAGAGCACAAAATAGCTTAGAATAGCTTCAAATCGCATTTGGAGACGTTTTAGACCATTTTGTGATTTTCGAAAAAACTTGTTAACACAAAAACACCAAAGTGTACAGAATAGTTTCAAATCGCATTTGGAGACGTTTTAGACCATTTTGTGATTTTCGAAAAAACTTTTCACACAAAAACATCAAAGTGTACAGAATAGCTTCAAATCGCATTTGGAGACGTTTTAGACCATTTTGTGATTTTCGAAAAAACTTGTTAACATAAAAACATCAAAGTGTTCAGAATAGCTTGAAATCGCATTTGGAGACGTTTTAGACCATTTTGTGATTTTCGAAAAAACTTTTCACACAAAAACATCAAAGAGCACAAAATAGCTTAATATCGTATTTAAAACCGTTTTAGACCATTTTGAGCATTTCGACAAAAATTTTTCACACAAAACATCAAAGTGTTCAGAATAGCTTCAAATCGCATTTGGAGACGTTTTAGACCATTTTGTGATTTTCGAAAAAACTTGTTAACATAAAAACACCAAAGTGCTTAGAATAGCTTCAAATCGCATTTGGAGACGTTTTAGACCATTTTGTGATTTTCGAAAAAACTTGTTAACATAAAAACACCAAAGTGCTTAGAATAGCTTCAAATCGCATTTGGAGACGTTTTAGACCATTTTGTGATTTTCGAAAAAACTTGTTAACATAAAAACATCAAAGTGTTCAGAATAGCTTCAAATCGCATTTGGAGACGTTTTAGACCATTTTGTTATTTTCGAAAAAACTTAGTTACACAAAAACACCAAAGTGCTTAGAATAGCTTCAAATCGCATTTGGAGACGTTTTAGACCATTTTGTGATTTTCGAAAAAAGTTGTTAACATAAAAACATCAAAGTGTACAGAATAGCTTCATATCGCATTTGGAGACGTTTTAGACCATTTTGTGATTTTCGAAAAAACTTGTTAACACAAAAACACCAAAGTGTACAGAATAGTTTCAAATCGCATTTGGAGACGTTTTAGACCATTTTGTGATTTTCGAAAAAACTTTTCACACAAAAACATCAAAGTGTACAGAATAGCTTCAAATCGCATTTGGAGACGTTTTAGACGATTTTGTGATTTTCGAAAAAACTTGTTAACATAAAAACATCAAAGTGTACAGAATAGCTTCAAATCGCATTTGGAGACGTTTTAGACCATTTTGTGATTTTCGAAAAAACTTTTTAACACAAAAACATCAAAGAGCACAAAATAGCTTAATATCGTATTTAAAAACGTTTTAGACCATTTTGAGCATTTCGACAAAAATTGTTTACACAAAACATCAAAGTGTACAGAATAGCTTCAAATCGCATTTTGAGACGTTTTAGACCATTTTGTGATTTTCGAAAAAACTTGTTAACATAAAAACACCAAAGTGCTTAGAATAGCTTCAAATCGCATTTGGAGACGTTTTAGACCATTTTGTGATTTTCGAAAAAACTTGTTAACATAAAAACATCAAAGTGTTCAGAATAGCTTCAAATCGCATTTGGAGACGTTTTAGACCATTTTGTGATTTTCGAGAAAACTTGTTAACATAAAAACATCAAAGTGTTCAGAATAGCTTCAAATCGCATTTGGAGACGTTTTAGACCATTTTGTTATTTTCGAAAAAACTTAGTTACACAAAAACACCAAAGTGCTTAGAATAGCTTCAAATCGCATTTGGAGACGTTTTAGACCATTTTGTGATTTTCGAAAAAAGTTGTTAACATAAAAACATCAAAGTGTACAGAATAGCTTCATATCGCATTTGGAGACGTTTTAGACCATTTTGTGATTTTCGAAAAAACTTGTTAACACAAAAACACCAAAGTGTACAGAATAGTTTCAAATCGCATTTGGAGACGTTTTAGACCATTTTGTGATTTTCGAAAAAACTTTTCACACAAAAACATCAAAGTGTACAGAATAGCTTCAAATCGCATTAGGAGACGTTTTAGACCATTTTGTGATTTTCGAAAAAAGTTGTTAACATAAAAACATCAAAGTGTACAGAATAGCTTCATATCGCATTTGGAGACGTTTTAGACCATTTTGTGATTTTCGAAAAAACTTGTTAACACAAAAACACCAAAGTGTACAGAATAGCTTCATATCGCATTTGGAGACGTTTTAGACCATTTTGTGATTTTCGAAAAAACTTGTTAACACAAAAACACCAAAGTGTACTGAATAGTTTCAAATCGCATTTGGAGACGTTTTAGACCATTTTGTGATTTTCGAAAAAACTTTTCACACAAAAACATCAAAGTGTACAGAATAGCTTCAAATCGCATTTGGAGACGTTTTAGACCATTTTGTGATTTTCGAAAAAACTTGTTAACATAAAAACATCAAAGTGTACAGAATAGCTTCAAATCGCATTTGGAGACGTTTTAGACCATTTTGTGATTTTCGAAAAAACTTTTTAACACAAAAACATCAAAGAGCACAAAATAGCTTAATATCGTATTTAAAAACGTTTTAGACCATTTTGAGCATTTCGACAAAAATTTTTTACACAAAACATCAAAGTGTACAGAATAGCTTCAAATCGCATTTGGAGACGTTTTAGACCATTTTGTGATTTTCGAAAAAACTTGTTAACATAAAAACACCAAAGTGTTTAGAATAGCTTCAAATCGCATTTGGAGACGTTTTAGACCATTTTGTGATTTTCGAAAAAACTTGTTCACATAAAAACATCAAAGTGTACAGAATAGCTTCAAATCGCATTTGGAGACGTTTTAGACCATTTTGTGATTTTCGAAAAAACTTTTCACACATCAAACTTTTCACACATCAAAGAGCACAAAATAGCTTAATATCGTATTTAAAAACGTTTTAGACCATTTTGAGCATTTCGACAAAAATTTGTCACAAAACATCAAAGTGTACAGAATAGCTTCAAATCGCATTTGGAGACGTTTTAGACCATTTTGTGATTTTCGAAAAAACTTTTTAACACAAAAACACCAAAGTGCTTAGAATAGCTCCAAATCGCATTTGGAGACGTTTTAGACCATTTGGTGATTTTCGAAAAAAATTGTTCACATAAAAACATCAAAGTGTACAGAATAGCTTCAAATCGCATTTGGAGACGTTTTAGACCATTTTGTGATTTTCGAAAAAACTTGTTAACATAAAAACACCAAAGTGCTTAGAATAGCTTCAAATCGCATTTGGAGACGTTTTAGACCATTTTGTGATTTTCGAAAAAACTTGTTAACATAAAAACATCAAAGTGTTCAGAATAGCTTCAAATCGCATTTGGAGACGTTTTAGACCATTTTGTTATTTTCGAAAAAACTTTGTTACACAAAAACACCAAAGTGCTTAGAATAGCTTCAAATCGCATTTGGAGACGTTTTAGACCATTTTGTGATTTTCGAAAAAAGTTGTTAACATAAAAACATCAAAGTGTACAGAATAGCTTCATATCGCATTTGGAGACGTTTTAGACCATTTTGTGATTTTCGAAAAAACTTGTTAACACAAAAACACCAAAGTGTACAGAATAGTTTCAAATCGCAATTGGAGACGTTTTAGACCATTTTGTGATTTTCGAAAAAACTTTTCACACAAAAACATCAAAGTGTACAGAATAGCTTCATATCGCATTTGGAGACGTTTTAGACCATTTTGTGATTTTCGAAAAAACTTGTTAACACAAAAACACCAAAGTGTACAGAATAGTTTCAAATCGCATTTGGAGACGTTTTAGACCATTTTGTGATTTTCGAAAAAACTTTTCACACAAAAACATCAAAGTGTACAGAATAGCTTCAAATCGCATTTGGAGACGTTTTAGACCATTTTGTGATTTTCGAAAAAACTTGTTAACATAAAAACATCAAAGTGTTCAGAATAGCTTGAAATCGCATTTGGAGACGTTTTAGACCATTTTGTGATTTTCGAAAAAACTTTTCACACAAAAACATCAAAGAGCACAAAATAGCTTAATATCGTATTTAAAACCGTTTTAGACCATTTTGAGCATTTCGACAAAAATTTTTCACACAAAACATCAAAGTGTTCAGAATAGCTTCAAATCGCATTTGGAGACGTTTTAGACCATTTTGTGATTTTCGAAAAAACTTGTTAACATAAAAACACCAAAGTGCTTAGAATAGCTTCAAATCGCATTTGGAGACGTTTTAGACCATTTTGTGATTTTCGAAAAAACTTGTTAACATAAAAACACCAAAGTGCTTAGAATAGCTTCAAATCGCATTTGGAGACGTTTTAGACCATTTTGTGATTTTCGAAAAAACTTGTTAACATAAAAACATCAAAGTTTTCAGAATAGCTTCAAATCGCATTTGGAGACGTTTTAGACCATTTTGTTATTTTCGAAAAAACTTAGTTACACAAAAACACCAAAGTGCTTAGAATAGCTTCAAATCGCATTTGGAGACGTTTTAGACCATTTTGTGATTTTCGAAAAAAGTTGTTAACATAAAAACATCAAAGTGTACAGAATAGCTTCATATCGCATTTGGAGACGTTTTAGACCATTTTGTGATTTTCGAAAAAACTTGTTAACACAAAAACACCAAAGTGTACAGAATAGTTTCAAATCGCATTTGGAGACGTTTTAGACCATTTTGTGATTTTCGAAAAAACTTTTCACACAAAAACATCAAAGTGTACAGAATAGCTTCAAATCGCATTTGGAGACGTTTTAGACGATTTTGTGATTTTCGAAAAAACTTGTTAACATAAAAACATCAAAGTGTACAGAATAGCTTCAAATCGCATTTGGAGACGTTTTAGACCATTTTGTGATTTTCGAAAAAACTTTTTAACACAAAAACATCAAAGAGCACAAAATAGCTTAATATCGTATTTAAAAACGTTTTAGACCATTTTGAGCATTTCGACAAAAATTGTTTACACAAAACATCAAAGTGTACAGAATAGCTTCAAATCGCATTTTGAGACGTTTTAGACCATTTTGTGATTTTCGAAAAAACTTGTTAACATAAAAACACCAAAGTGCTTAGAATAGCTTCAAATCGCATTTGGAGACGTTTTAGACCATTTTGTGATTTTCGAAAAAACTTGTTAACATAAAAACATCAAAGTGTTCAGAATAGCTTCAAATCGCATTTGGAGACGTTTTAGACCATTTTGTGATTTTCGAGAAAACTTGTTAACATAAAAACATCAAAGTGTTCAGAATAGCTTCAAATCGCATTTGGAGACGTTTTAGACCATTTTGTTATTTTCGAAAAAACTTAGTTACACAAAAACACCAAAGTGCTTAGAATAGCTTCAAATCGCATTTGGAGACGTTTTAGACCATTTTGTGATTTTCGAAAAAAGTTGTTAACATAAAAACATCAAAGTGTACAGAATAGCTTCATATCGCATTTGGAGACGTTTTAGACCATTTTGTGATTTTCGAAAAAACTTGTTAACACAAAAACACCAAAGTGTACAGAATAGTTTCAAATCGCATTTGGAGACGTTTTAGACCATTTTGTGATTTTCGAAAAAACTTTTCACACAAAAACATCAAAGTGTACAGAATAGCTTCAAATCGCATTTGGAGACGTTTTAGACCATTTTGTGATTTTCGAAAAAACTTTTCACACAAAAACATCAAAGAGCACAAAATAGCTTAGAATAGCTTCAAATCGCATTTGGAGACGTTTTAGACCATTTTGTGATTTTCGAAAAAACTTGTTAACACAAAAACACCAAAGTGTACAGAATAGTTTCAAATCGCATTTGGAGACGTTTTAGACCATTTTGTGATTTTCGAAAAAACTTTTCACACAAAAACATCAAAGTGTACAGAATAGCTTCAAATCGCATTTGGAGACGTTTTAGACCATTTTGTGATTTTCGAAAAAACTTGTTAACATAAAAACATCAAAGTGTTCAGAATAGCTTGAAATCGCATTTGGAGACGTTTTAGACCATTTTGTGATTTTCGAAAAAACTTTTCACACAAAAACATCAAAGAGCACAAAATAGCTTAATATCGTATTTAAAACCGTTTTAGACCATTTTGAGCATTTCGACAAAAATTTTTCACACAAAACATCAAAGTGTTCAGAATAGCTTCAAATCGCATTTGGAGACGTTTTAGACCATTTTGTGATTTTCGAAAAAACTTGTTAACATAAAAACACCAAAGTGCTTAGAATAGCTTCAAATCGCATTTGGAGACGTTTTAGACCATTTTGTGATTTTCGAAAAAACTTGTTAACATAAAAACACCAAAGTGCTTAGAATAGCTTCAAATCGCATTTGGAGACGTTTTAGACCATTTTGTGATTTTCGAAAAAACTTGTTAACATAAAAACATCAAAGTGTTCAGAATAGCTTCAAATCGCATTTGGAGACGTTTTAGACCATTTTGTTATTTTCGAAAAAACTTAGTTACACAAAAACACCAAAGTGCTTAGAATAGCTTCAAATCGCATTTGGAGACGTTTTAGACCATTTTGTGATTTTCGAAAAAAGTTGTTAACATAAAAACATCAAAGTGTACAGAATAGCTTCATATCGCATTTGGAGACGTTTTAGACCATTTTGTGATTTTCGAAAAAACTTGTTAACACAAAAACACCAAAGTGTACAGAATAGTTTCAAATCGCATTTGGAGACGTTTTAGACCATTTTGTGATTTTCGAAAAAACTTTTCACACAAAAACATCAAAGTGTACAGAATAGCTTCAAATCGCATTTGGAGACGTTTTAGACGATTTTGTGATTTTCGAAAAAACTTGTTAACATAAAAACATCAAAGTGTACAGAATAGCTTCAAATCGCATTTGGAGACGTTTTAGACCATTTTGTGATTTTCGAAAAAACTTTTTAACACAAAAACATCAAAGAGCACAAAATAGCTTAATATCGTATTTAAAAACGTTTTAGACCATTTTGAGCATTTCGACAAAAATTGTTTACACAAAACATCAAAGTGTACAGAATAGCTTCAAATCGCATTTTGAGACGTTTTAGACCATTTTGTGATTTTCGAAAAAACTTGTTAACATAAAAACACCAAAGTGCTTAGAATAGCTTCAAATCGCATTTGGAGACGTTTTAGACCATTTTGTGATTTTCGAAAAAACTTTTTAACATAAAAACATCAAAGTGTTCAGAATAGCTTCAAATCGCATTTGGAGACGTTTTAGACCATTTTGTGATTTTCGAGAAAACTTGTTAACATAAAAACATCAAAGTGTTCAGAATAGCTTCAAATCGCATTTGGAGACGTTTTAGACCATTTTGTTATTTTCGAAAAAACTTAGTTACACAAAAACACCAAAGTGCTTAGAATAGCTTCAAATCGCATTTGGAGACGTTTTAGACCATTTTGTGATTTTCGAAAAAAGTTGTTAACATAAAAACATCAAAGTGTACAGAATAGCTTCATATCGCATTTGGAGACGTTTTAGACCATTTTGTGATTTTCGAAAAAACTTGTTAACACAAAAACACCAAAGTGTACAGAATAGTTTCAAATCGCATTTGGAGACGTTTTAGACCATTTTGTGATTTTCGAAAAAACTTTTCACACAAAAACATCAAAGTGTACAGAATAGCTTCAAATCGCATTTGGAGACGTTTTAGACCATTTTGTGATTTTCGAAAAAACTTTTCACACAAAAACATCAAAGAGCACAAAATAGCTTAGAATAGCTTCAAATCGCATTTGGAGACGTTTTAGACCATTTTGTGATTTTCGAAAAAACTTGTTAACACAAAAACACCAAAGTGTACAGAATTGTTTCAAATCGCATTTGGAGACGTTTTAGACCATTTTGTGATTTTCGAAAAAACTTTTCACACAAAAACATCAAAGTGTACAGAATAGCTTCAAATCGCATTTGGAGACGTTTTAGACCATTTTGTGATTTTCGAAAAAACTTGTTAACATAAAAACATCAAAGTGTTCAGAATAGCTTGAAATCGCATTTGGAGACGTTTTAGACCATTTTGTGATTTTCGAAAAAACTTTTCACACAAAAACATCAAACAGCACAAAATAGCTTAATATCGTATTTAAAACCGTTTTAGACCATTTTGAGCATTTCGACAAAAATTTTTCACACAAAACATCAAAGTGTTCAGAATAGCTTCAAATCGCATTTGGAGACGTTTTAGACCTTTTTGTGATTTTCGAAAAAACTTGTTAACATAAAAACACCAAAGTGCTTAGAATAGCTTCAAATCGCATTTGGAGACGTTTTAGACCATTTTGTGATTTTCGAAAAAACTTGTTAACATAAAAACACCAAAGTGCTTAGAATAGCTTCAAATCGCATTTGGAGACGTTTTAGACCATTTTGTGATTTTCGAAAAAACTTGTTAACATAAAAACATCAAAGTGTTCAGAATAGCTTCAAATCGCATTTGGAGACGTTTTAGACCATTTTGTTATTTTCGAAAAAACTTAGTTACACAAAAACACCAAAGTGCTTAGAATAGCTTCAAATCGCATTTGGAGACGTTTTAGACCATTTTGTGATTTTCGAAAAAAGTTGTTAACATAAAAACATCAAAGTGTACAGAATAGCTTCATATCGCATTTGGAGACGTTTTAGACCATTTTGTGATTTTCGAAAAAACTTGTTAACACAAAAACACCAAAGTGTACAGAATAGTTTCAAATCGCATTTGGAGACGTTTTAGACCATTTTGTGATTTTCGAAAAAACTTTTCACACAAAAACATCAAAGTGTACAGAATAGCTTCAAATCGCATTTGGAGACGTTTTAGACCATTTTGTGATTTTCGAAAAAACTTGTTAACATAAAAACATCAAAGTGTACAGAATAGCTTCAAATCGCATTTGGAGACGTTTTAGACCATTTTGTGATTTTCGAAAAAACTTTTTAACACAAAAACATCAAAGAGCACAAAATAGCTTAATATCGTATTTAAAAACGTTTTAGACCATTTTGAGCATTTCGACAAAAATTGTTTACACAAAACATCAAAGTGTACAGAATAGCTTCAAATCGCATTTTGAGACGTTTTAGACCATTTTGTGATTTTCGAAAAAACTTGTTAACATAAAAACACCAAAGTGCTTAGAATAGCTTCAAATCGCATTTGGAGACGTTTTAGACCATTTTGTGATTTTCGAAAAAACTTGTTAACATAAAAACATCAAAGTGTTCAGAATAGCTTCAAATCGCATTTGGAGACGTTTTAGACCATTTTGTGATTTTCGAGAAAACTTGTTAACATAAAAACATCAAAGTGTTCAGAATAGCTTCAAATCGCATTTGGAGACGTTTTAGACCATTTTGTTATTTTCGAAAAAACTTAGTTACACAAAAACACCAAAGTGCTTAGAATAGCTTCAAATCGCATTTGGAGACGTTTTAGACCATTTTGTGATTTTCGAAAAAAGTTGTTAACATAAAAACATCAAAGTGTACAGAATAGCTTCATATCGCATTTGGAGACGTTTTAGACCATTTTGTGATTTTCGAAAAAACTTGTTAACACAAAAACACCAAAGTGTACAGAATAGTTTCAAATCGCATTTGGAGACGTTTTAGACCATTTTGTGATTTTCGAAAAAACTTTTCACACAAAAACATCAAAGTGTACAGAATAGCTTCAAATCGCATTAGGAGACGTTTTAGACCATTTTGTGATTTTCGAAAAAAGTTGTTAACATAAAAACATCAAAGTGTACAGAATAGCTTCATATCGCATTTGGAGACGTTTTAGACCATTTTGTGATTTTCGAAAAAACTTGTTAACACAAAAACACCAAAGTGTACAGAATAGCTTCATATCGCATTTGGAGACGTTTTAGACCATTTTGTGATTTTCGAAAAAACTTGTTAACACAAAAACACCAAAGTGTACAGAATAGTTTCAAATCGCATTTGGAGACGTTTTAGACCATTTTGTGATTTTCGAAAAAACTTTTCACACAAAAACATCAAAGTGTACAGAATAGCTTCAAATCGCATTTGGAGACGTTTTAGACCATTTTGTGATTTTCGAAAAAACTTGTTAACATAAAAACATCAAAGTGTACAGAATAGCTTCAAATCGCATTTGGAGACGTTTTAGACCATTTTGTGATTTTCGAAAAAACTTTTTAACACAAAAACATCAAAGAGCACAAAATAGCTTAATATCGTATTTAAAAACGTTTTAGACCATTTTGAGCATTTCGACAAAAATTTTTTACACAAAACATCAAAGTGTACAGAATAGCTTCAAATCGCATTTGGAGACGTTTTAGACCATTTTGTGATTTTCGAAAAAACTTGTTAACATAAAAACACCAAAGTGTTTAGAATAGCTTCAAATCGCATTTGGAGACGTTTTAGACCATTTTGTGATTTTCGAAAAAACTTGTTCACATAAAAACATCAAAGTGTACAGAATAGCTTCAAATCGCATTTGGAGACGTTTTAGACCATTTTGTGATTTTCGAAAAAACTTTTCACACATCAAACTTTTCACACATCAAAGAGCACAAAATAGCTTAATATCGTATTTAAAAACGTTTTAGACCATTTTGAGCATTTCGACAAAAATTTGTCACACAAAACATCAAAGTGTACAGAATAGCTTCAAATCGCATTTGGAGACGTTTTAGACCATTTTGTGATTTTCGAAAAAACTTTTTAACACAAAAACACCAAAGTGCTTAGAATAGCTCCAAATCGCATTTGGAGACGTTTTAGACCATTTGGTGATTTTCGAAAAAAATTGTTCACATAAAAACATCAAAGTGTACAGAATAGCTTCAAATCGCATTTGGAGACGTTTTAGACCATTTTGTGATTTTCGAAAAAACTTGTTAACATAAAAACACCAAAGTGCTTAGAATAGCTTCAAATCGCATTTGGAGACGTTTTAGACCATTTTGTGATTTTCGAAAAAACTTGTTAACATAAAAACATCAAAGTGTTCAGAATAGCTTCAAATCGCATTTGGAGACGTTTTAGACCATTTTGTTATTTTCGAAAAAACTTTGTTACACAAAAACACCAAAGTGCTTAGAATAGCTTCAAATCGCATTTGGAGACGTTTTAGACCATTTTGTGATTTTCGAAAAAAGTTGTTAACATAAAAACATCAAAGTGTACAGAATAGCTTCATATCGCATTTGGAGACGTTTTAGACCATTTTGTGATTTTCGAAAAAACTTGTTAACACAAAAACACCAAAGTGTACAGAATAGTTTCAAATCGCAATCATCATCATCAAAGAGCACAAAATAGCTTAATATCGTATTTAAAAACGTTTTAGACCATTTTGAGCATTTCGACAAAAATTTTTTACACAAAACATCAAAGTGTACAGAATAGCTTCAAATCGCATTTGGAGACGTTTTAGACCATTTTGTGATTTTCGAAAAAACTTTTCACACATCAAACTTTTCACACATCAAAGAGCACAAAATAGCTTAATATCGTATTTAAAAACGTTTTAGACCATTTTGAGCATTTCGACAAAAATTTTTCACACAAAACATCAAAGTGTACAGAATAGCTTCAAATCGCATTTGGAGACGTTTTAGACCATTTTGTGATTTTCGAAAAAACTTTTTAACACAAAAACACCAAAGTGCTTAGAATAGCTCCAAATCGCATTTGGAGACGTTTTAGACCATTTGGTGATTTTCGAAAAAAATTGTTCACATAAAAACATCAAAGTGTACAGAATAGCTTCAAATCGCATTTGGAGACGTTTTAGACCATTTGGTGATTTTCGAAAAAAATTGTTCACATAAAAACATCAAAGTGTACAGAATAGCTTCAAATCGCATTTGGAGACGTTTTAGACCATTTTGTGATTTTCGAAAAAACTTGTTAAAATAAAAACATCAAAGTGTTCAGAATAGCTTGAAATCGCATTTGGAGACGTTTTAGACCATTTTGTGATTTTCGAAAAAACTTTTCACACAAAAACATCAAAGAGCACAAAATAGCTTAATATCGTATTTAAAAACGTTTTAGACCATTTTGTGATTTTCGAAAAAACTTGTTAACATAAAAACACCAAAGTGCTTAGAATAGCTTCAAATCGCATTTGGAGACGTTTTAGACCATTTTGTGTTTTTCGAAAAAACTTGTTAACATAAAAACATCAAAGTGTTCAGAATAGCTTCAAATCGCATTTGGAGACGTTTTAGACCATTTTGTTATTTTCGAAAAAACTTAGTTACACAAAAACACCAAAGTGCTTAGAATAGCTTCAAATCGCATTTGGAGACGTTTTAGACCATTTTGTGATTTTCGAAAAAAGTTGTTAACATAAAAACATCAAAGTGTACAGAATAGCTTCATATCGCATTTGGAGACGTTTTAGACCATTTTGTGATTTTCGAAAAAACTTGTTAACACAAAAACACCAAAGTGTACAGAATAGTTTCAAATCGCATTTGGAGACGTTTTAGACCATTTTGTGATTTTCGAAAAAACTTTTCACACAAAAACATCAAAGTGTACAGAATAGCTTCAAATCGCATTTGGAGACGTTTTAGACCATTTTGTGATTTTCGAAAAAACTTGTTAACATAAAAACATCAAAGTGTACAGAATAGCTTCAAATCGCATTTGGAGACGTTTTAGACCATTTTGTGATTTTCGAAAAAACTTGTTAAAATAAAAACATCAAAGTGTTCAGAATAGCTTGAAATCGCATTTGGAGACGTTTTAGACCATTTTGTGATTTTCGAAAAAACTTTTCACACAAAAACATCAAAGAGCACAAAATAGCTTAATATCGTATTTAAAAACGTTTTAGACCATTTTGTGATTTTCGAAAAAACTTGTTAACATAAAAACATCAAAGTGTATAGAATAGCTTCAAATCGCATTTGGAGACGTTTTAGACCATTTTGTGATTTTCGAAAAAACTTTTTAACACAAAAACATCAAAGAGCACAAAATAGCTTAGAATAGCTTCAAATCGCATTTGGAGACGTTTTAGACCATTTTGTTATTTTCGAAAAAACTTAGTTACACAAAAACACCAAAGTGCTTAGAATAGCTTCAAATCGCATTTGGAGACGTTTTAGACCATTTTGTGATTTTCGAAAAAAGTTGTTAACATAAAAACATCAAAGTGTACAGAATAGCTTCATATCGCATTTGGAGACGTTTTAGACCATTTTGTGATTTTCGAAAAAACTTGTTAACACAAAAACACCAAAGTGTACAGAATAGTTTCAAATCGCATTTGGAGACGTTTTAGACCATTTTGTGATTTTCGAAAAAACTTTTCACACAAAAACATCAAAGTGTACAGAATAGCTTCAAATCGCATTTGGAGACGTTTTAGACCATTTTGTGATTTTCGAAAAAACTTGTTAACATAAAAACATCAAAGTGTACAGAATAGCTTCAAATCGCATTTGGAGACGTTTTAGACCATTTTGTGATTTTCGAAAAAACTTTTTAACACAAAAACATCAAAGAGCACAAAATAGCTTAATATCGTATTTAAAAACGTTTTAGACCATTTTGAGCATTTCGACAAAAATTTTTTACACAAAACATCAAAGTGTACAGAATAGCTTCAAATCGCATTTGGAGACGTTTTAGACCATTTTGTGATTTTCGAAAAAACTTGTTAACATAAAAACACCAAAGTGTTTAGAATAGCTTCAAATCGCATTTGGAGACGTTTTAGACCATTTTGTGATTTTCGAAAAAACTTGTTCACATAAAAACATCAAAGTGTACAGAATAGCTTCAAATCGCATTTGGAGACGTTTTAGACCATTTTGTGATTTTCGAAAAAACTTTTCACACATCAAACTTTTCACACATCAAAGAGCACAAAATAGCTTAATATCGTATTTAAAAACGTTTTAGACCATTTTGAGCATTTCGACAAAAATTTTTCACACAAAACATCAAAGTGTACAGAATAGCTTCAAATCGCATTTGGAGACGTTTTAGACCATTTTGTGATTTTCGAAAAAACTTTTTAACACAAAAACACCAAAGTGCTTAGAATAGCTCCAAATCGCATTTGGAGACGTTTTAGACCATTTGGTGATTTTCGAAAAAACTTTTCACACAAAAACATCAAAGTGTACAGAATAGCTTCAAATCGCATTTGGAGACGTTTTAGACCATTTTGTGATTTTCGAAAAAACTTGTTAACATAAAAACATCAAAGTGTTCAGAATAGCTTGAAATCGCATTTGGAGACGTTTTAGACCATTTTGTGATTTTCGAAAAAACTTTTCACACAAAAACATCAAAGAGCACAAAATAGCTTAATATCGTATTTAAAAACGTTTTAGACCATTTTGTGATTTTCGAAAAAACTTGTTAACATAAAAACACCAAAGTGCTTAGAATAGCTTCAAATCGCGTTTGGAGACGTTTTAGACCATTTTGTGTTTTTCGAAAAAACTTGTTAACATAAAAACATCAAAGTGTTCAGAATAGCTTCAAATCGCATTTGGAGACGTTTTAGACCATTTTGTGATTTTCGAAAAAACTTTTTAACACAAAAACATCAAAGAGCACAAAATAGCTTAATATCGTATTTAAAAACGTTTTAGACCATTTTGAGCATTTCGACAAAAATTTTTTACACAAAACATCAAAGTGTACAGAATAGCTTCAAATCGCATTTGGAGACGTTTTAGACCATTTTGTGATTTTCGAAAAAACTTGTTAACATAAAAACACCAAAGTGTTTAGAATAGCTTCAAATCGCATTTGGAGACGTTTTAGACCATTTTGTGATTTTCGAAAAAACTTGTTCACATAAAAACATCAAAGTGTACAGAATAGCTTCAAATCGCATTTGGAGACGTTTTAGACCATTTTGTGATTTTCGAAAAAACTTTTCACACATCAAACTTTTCACACATCAAAGAGCACAACATAGCTTAATATCGTATTTAAAAACGTTTTAGACCATTTTGAGCATTTCGACAAAAATTTGTCACACAAAACATCAAAGTGTACAGAATAGCTTCAAATCGCATTTGGAGACGTTTTAGACCATTTTGTGATTTTCGAAAAAACTTTTTAACACAAAAACACCAAAGTGCTTAGAATAGCTCCAAATCGCATTTGGAGACGTTTTAGACCATTTGGTGATTTTCGAAAAAAATTGTTCACATAAAAACATCAAAGTGTACAGAATAGCTTCAAATCGCATTTGGAGACGTTTTAGACCATTTTGTGATTTTCGAAAAAACTTGTTAAAATAAAAACATCAAAGTGTTCAGAATAGCTTGAAATCGCATTTGGAGACGTTTTAGACCATTTTGTGATTTTCGAAAAAACTTTTCACACAAAAACATCAAAGAGCACAAAATAGCTTAATATCGTATTTAAAAACGTTTTAGACCATTTTGTGATTTTCGAAAAAACTTGTTAACATAAAAACACCAAAGTGCTTAGAATAGCTTCAAATCGCATTTGGAGACGTTTTAGACCATTTTGTGTTTTTCGAAAAAACTTGTTAACATAAAAACATCAAAGTGTTCAGAATAGCTTCAAATCGCATTTGGAGACGTTTTAGACCATTTTGTTATTTTCGAAAAAACTTAGTTACACAAAAACACCAAAGTGCTTAGAATAGCTTCAAATCGCATTTGGAGACGTTTTAGACCATTTTGTGATTTTCGAAAAAAGTTAACATAAAAACATCAAAGTGTACAGAATAGCTTCATATCGCATTTGGAGACGTTTTAGACCATTTTGTGATTTTCGAAAAAACTTGTTAACACAAAAACACCAAAGTGTACAGAATAGTTTCAAATCGCATTTGGAGACGTTTTAGACCATTTTGTGATTTTCGAAAAAACTTTTCACACAAAAACATCAAAGTGTACAGAATAGCTTCAAATCGCATTTGGAGACGTTTTAGACCATTTTGTGATTTTCGAAAAAACTTGTTAACATAAAAACATCAAAGTGTATAGAATAGCTTCAAATCGCATTTGGAGACGTTTTAGACCATTTTGTGATTTTCGAAAAAACTTTTTAACACAAAAACATCAAAGAGCACAAAATAGCTTAGAATAGCTTCAAATCGCATTTGGAGACGTTTTAGACCATTTTGTTATTTTCGAAAAAACTTAGTTACACAAAAACACCAAAGTGCTTAGAATAGCTTCAAATCGCATTTGGAGACGTTTTAGACCATTTTGTGATTTTCGAAAAAAGTTGTTAACATAAAAACATCAAAGTGTACAGAATAGCTTCATATCGCATTTGGAGACGTTTTAGACCATTTTGTGATTTTCGAAAAAACTTGTTAACACAAAAACACCAAAGTGTACAGAATAGTTTCAAATCGCATTTGGAGACGTTTTAGACCATTTTGTGATTTTCGAAAAAACTTTTCACACAAAAACATCAAAGTGTACAGAATAGCTTCAAATCGCATTTGGAGACGTTTTAGACCATTTTGTGATTTTCGAAAAAACTTGTTAACATAAAAACATCAAAGTGTACAGAATAGCTTCAAATCGCATTTGGAGACGTTTTAGACCATTTTGTGATTTTCGAAAAAACTTTTTAACACAAAAACATCAAAGAGCACAAAATAGCTTAATATCGTATTTAAAAACGTTTTAGACCATTTTGAGCATTTCGACAAACATTTTTTACACAAAACATCAAAGTGTACAGAATAGCTTCAAATCGCATTTGGAGACGTTTTAGACCATTTTGTGATTTTCGAAAAAACTTGTTAACATAAAAACACCAAAGTGTTTAGAATAGCTTCAAATCGCATTTGGAGACGTTTTAGACCATTTTGTGATTTTCGAAAAAACTTGTTCACATAAAAACATCAAAGTGTACAGAATAGCTTCAAATCGCATTTGGAGACGTTTTAGACCATTTTGTGATTTTCGAAAAAACTTTTCACACATCAAACTTTTCACACATCAAAGAGCACAAAATAGCTTAATATCGTATTTAAAAACGTTTTAGACCATTTTGAGCATTTCGACAAAAATTTTTCACACAAAACATCAAAGTGTACAGAATAGCTTCAAATCGCATTTGGAGACGTTTTAGACCATTTTGTGATTTTCGAAAAAACTTTTTAACACAAAAACACCAAAGTGCTTAGAATAGCTCCAAATCGCATTTGGAGACGTTTTAGACCATTTGGTGATTTTAGAAAAAAATTGTTCACATAAAAACATCAAAGTGTACAGAATAGCTTCAAATCGCATTTGGAGACGTTTTAGACCATTTGGTGATTTTCGAAAAAAATTGTTCACATAAAAACATCAAAGTGTACAGAATAGCTTCAAATCGCATTTGGAGACCTTTTAGACCATTTTGTGATTTTCGAAAAAACTTGTTAAAATAAAAACATCAAAGTGTTCAGAATAGCTTGAAATCGCATTTGGAGACGTTTTAGACCATTTTGTGATTTTCGAAAAAACTTTTCACACAAAAACATCAAAGAGCACAAAATAGCTTAATATCGTATTTAAAAACGTTTTAGACCATTTTGTGATTTTCGAAAAAACTTGTTAACATAAAAACACCAAAGTGCTTAGAATAGCTTCAAATCGCATTTGGAGACGTTTTAGACCATTTTGTGTTTTTCGAAAAAACTTGTTAACATAAAAACATCAAAGTGTTCAGAATAGCTTCAAATCGCATTTGGAGACGTTTTAGACCATTTTGTTATTTTCGAAAAAACTTAGTTACACAAAAACACCAAAGTGCTTAGAATAGCTTCAAATCGCATTTGGAGACGTTTTAGACCATTTTGTGATTTTCGAAAAAAGTTGTTAACATAAAAACATCAAAGTGTACAGAATAGCTTCATATCGCATTTGGAGACGTTTTAGACCATTTTGTGATTTTCGAAAAAACTTGTTAACACAAAAACACCAAAGTGTACAGAATAGTTTCAAATCGCATTTGGAGACGTTTTAGACCATTTTGTGATTTTCGAAAAAACTTTTCACACAAAAACATCAAAGTGTACAGAATAGCTTCAAATCGCATTTGGAGACGTTTTAGACCATTTTGTGATTTTCGAAAAAACTTGTTAACATAAAAACATCAAAGTGTACAGAATAGCTTCAAATCGCATTTGGAGACGTTTTAGACCATTTTGTGATTTTCGAAAAAACTTGTTAAAATAAAAACATCAAAGTGTTCAGAATAGCTTGAAATCGCATTTGGAGACGTTTTAGACCATTTTGTGATTTTCGAAAAAACTTTTCACACAAAAACATCAAAGAGCACAAAATAGCTTAATATCGTATTTAAAAACGTTTTAGACCATTTTGTGATTTTCGAAAAAACTTGTTAACATAAAAACACCAAAGTGCTTAGAATAGCTTCAAATCGCATTTGGAGACGTTTTAGACCATTTTGTGTTTTTCGAAAAAACTTGTTAACATAAAAACATCAAAGTGTTCAGAATAGCTTCAAATCGCATTTGGAGACGTTTTAGACCATTTTGTTATTTTCGAAAAAACTTAGTTACACAAAAACACCAAAGTGCTTAGAATAGCTTCAAATCGCATTTGGAGACGTTTTAGACCATTTTGTGATTTTCGAAAAAAGTTGTTAACATAAAAACATCAAAGTGTACAGAATAGCTTCATATCGCATTTGGAGACGTTTTAGACCATTTTGTGATTTTCGAAAAAACTTGTTAACACAAAAACACCAAAGTGTACAGAATAGTTTCAAATCGCATTTGGAGACGTTTTAGACCATTTTGTGATTTTCGAAAAAACTTTTCACACAAAAACATCAAAGTGTACAGAATAGCTTCAAATCGCATTTGGAGACGTTTTAGACCATTTTGTGATTTTCGAAAAAACTTGTTAACATAAAAACATCAAAGTGTACAGAATAGCTTCAAATCGCATTTGGAGACGTTTTAGACCATTTTGTGATTTTCGAAAAAACTTTTCACACAAAAACATCAAAGAGCACAAAATAGCTTAGAATAGCTTCAAATCGCATTTGGAGACGTTTTAGACCATTTTGTTATTTTCGAAAAAACTTAGTTACACAAAAACACCAAAGTGCTTAGAATAGCTTCAAATCGCATTTGGAGACGTTTTAGACCATTTTGTGATTTTCGAAAAAAGTTGTTAACATAAAAACATCAAAGTGTACAGAATAGCTTCATATCGCATTTGGAGACGTTTTAGACCATTTTGTGATTTTCGAAAAAACTTGTTAACACAAAAACATCAAAGTGTACAGAATAGCTTCAAATCGCATTTGGAGACGTTTTAGACCATTTTGTGATTTTCGAAAAAACTTGTTAACATAAAAACATCAAAGTGTACAGAATAGCTTCAAATCGCATTTGGAGACGTTTTAGACCATTTTGTGATTTTCGAAAAAACTTTTTAACACAAAAACACCAAAGTGCTTAGAATAGCTTCAAATCGCATTTGGAGACGTTTTAGACCATTTGGTGATTTTCGAAAAAACTTGTTAACATAAAAACATCAAAGTGTACAGAATAGCTTCAAATCGCATTTGGAGACGTTTTAGACCATTTTGTGATTTTCGAAAAAACTTGTTAACATAAAAACATCAAAGTGTTCAGAATAGCTTGAAATCGCATTTGGAGACGTTTTAGACCATTTTGTGATTTTCGAAAAAACTTTTCACACAAAAACATCAAAGAGCACAAAATAGCTTAATATCGTATTTAAAAACGTTTTAGACCATTTTGAGCATTTCGACAAAAATTTTTCACACAAAACATCAAAGTATACAGAATAGCTTCAAATCGCATTTTGAGACGTTTTAGACCATTTTGTGATTTTCGAAAAAACTTGTTAACATAAAAACACCAAAGTGCTTAGAATAGCTTCAAATCGCATTTGGAGACGTTTTAGACCATTTTGTGATTTTCGAAAAAACTTGTTAACATAAAAACATCAAAGTGTTCAGAATAGCTTCAAATCGCATTTGGAGACGTTTTAGACCATTTTGTTATTTTCGAAAAAACTTAGTTACACAAAAACACCAAAGTGCTTAGAATAGCTTCAAATCGCATTTGGAGACGTTTTAGACCATTTTGTGATTTTCGAAAAAAGTTGTTAACATAAAAACATCAAAGTGTACAGAATAGCTTCATATCGCATTTGGAGACGTTTTAGACCATTTTGTGATTTTCGAAAAAACTTGTTAACACAAAAACACCAAAGTGTACAGAATAGTTTCAAATCGCATTTGGAGACGTTTTAGACCATTTTGTGATTTTCGAAAAAACTTTTCACACAAAAACATTTGGAGACGTTTTAGACCATTTTGTGATTTTCGAAAAAACTTGTTAACATAAAAACATCAAAGTGTACAGAATAGCTTCAAATCGCATTTGGAGACATTTTAGACCATTTTGTGATTTTCGAAAAAACTTTTCACACAAAAACATCAAAGAGCACAAAATAGCTTAGAATAGCTTCAAATCGCATTTGGAGACGTTTTAGACCATTTTGTTATTTTTGAAAAAACTTAGTTACACAAAAACACCAAAGTGCTTAGAATAGCTTCAAATCGCATTTGGAGACGTTTTAGACCATTTTGTGAATTTCGAAAAAAGTTGTTAACATAAAAACATCAAAGTGTACAGAATAGCTTCATATCGCATTTGGAGACGTTTTAGACCATTTTGTGATTTTCGGAAAAACTTGTTAACACAAAAACACCAAAGTGTACAGAATAGCTTCAAATCGCATTTGGAGACGTTTTAGACCATTTTGTGATTTTCGAAAAAACTTTTCACACAAAAACATCAAAGAGCACAAAATAGCTTAATATCGTATTTAAAAACGTTTTAGACCATTTTGAGGATTTCGACAAAAATTATTCACACCAAACATCAAAGTGTACAGAATAGCTTCAAATCGCATTTGGAGACGTTTTAGACCATTTTGTGATTTTCGAAAAAACTTTTTAACACAAAAACACCAAAGTGCTTAGAATAGCTTGAAATCGCATTTGGAGACGTTTTAGACCATTTTGTGATTTTCGAAAAAACTTTTCACACAAAAACATCAAAGAGCACAAAATAGCTTAATATCGTATTTAAAAACGTTTTAGACCATTTTGAGCATTTCGACAAAAATTTTTCACACAAAACATCAAAGTGTACAGAATAGCTTCAAATCGCATTTTGAGACGTTTTAGACCATTTTGTGATTTTCGAAAAAACTTGTTAACATAAAAACACCAAAGTGCTTAGAATAGCTTCAAATCGCATTTGGAGACGTTTTAGACCATTTTGTGATTTTCGAAAAAACTTGTTAACATAAAAACATCAAAGTGTTCAGAATAGCTTCAAATCGCATTTGGAGACGTTTTAGACCATTTTGTTATTTTCGAAAAAACTTAGTTACACAAAAACACCAAAGTGCTTAGAATAGCTTCAAATCGCATTTGGAGACGTTTTAGACCATTTTGTGATTTTCGAAAAAAGTTGTTAACATAAAAACATCAAAGTGTACAGAATAGCTTCATATCGCATTTGGAGACGTTTTAGACCATTTTGTGATTTTCGAAAAAACTTGTTAACACAAAAACACCAAAGTGTACAGAATAGTTTCAAATCGCATTTGGAGACGTTTTAGACCATTTTGTGATTTTCGAAAAAACTTTTCACACAAAAACATTTGGAGACGTTTTAGACCATTTTGTGATTTTCGAAAAAACTTGTTAACATAAAAACATCAAAGTGTACAGAATAGCTTCAAATCGCATTTGGAGACATTTTAGACCATTTTGTGATTTTCGAAAAAACTTTTCACACAAAAACATCAAAGAGCACAAAATAGCTTAGAATAGCTTCAAATCGCATTTGGAGACGTTTTAGACCATTTTGTTATTTTTGAAAAAACTTAGTTACACAAAAACACCAAAGTGCTTAGAATAGCTTCAAATCGCATTTGGAGACGTTTTAGACCATTTTGTGAATTTCGAAAAAAGTTGTTAACATAAAAACATCAAAGTGTACAGAATAGCTTCATATCGCATTTGGAGACGTTTTAGACCATTTTGTGATTTTCGGAAAAACTTGTTAACACAAAAACACCAAAGTGTACAGAATAGCTTCAAATCGCATTTGGAGACGTTTTAGACCATTTTGTGATTTTCGAAAAAACTTTTCACACAAAAACATCAAAGAGCACAAAATAGCTTAATATCGTATTTAAAAACGTTTTAGACCATTTTGAGGATTTCGACAAAAATTATTCACACCAAACATCAAAGTGTACAGAATAGCTTCAAATCGCATTTGGAGACGTTTTAGACCATTTTGTGATTTTCGAAAAAACTTTTTAACACAAAAACACCAAAGTGCTTAGAATAGCTTCAAATCGCATTTGGAGACGTTTTAGACCATTTGGTGATTTTCGAAAAAACTTGTTAACATAAAAACATCAAAGTGTACAGAATAGCTTCAAATCGCATTTGGAGACGTTTTAGACCATTTTGTGATTTTCGAAAAAACTTGTTAACATAAAAACATCAAAGTGTTCAGAATAGCTTGAAATCGCATTTGGAGACGTTTTAGACCATTTTGTGATTTTCGAAAAAACTCTTCACAAAAAAACATCAAAGAGCACAAAATAGCTTAATATCGTATTTAAAAACGTTTTAGACCATTTTGAGGATTTCGACAAAAAATTATTCACACCAAACATCAAAGTGAACAGAATAGCTTCAAATCGCATTTGGACATGTTTTAGACCATTTTGTGATTTTCGAAAAAACTTGTTAACATAAAACCATCAAAGTGTACAGAATAGCTTCAAATCGCATTTTGAGACATTTTAGAATATTTTGTGATTTTCGAAAAAACTTGGTTACACAAAAAAACCAAAGTGCTTAGAATAGCTTCAAATCGCATTTGGAGACGTTTTAGACCATTTTGAGCATTTCGACAAAAAATTTTTACACAAAACATCAAAGTGTACAGAATAGCTTACAATCGTATTTGGAGACGTTTTAGACCATTTTGTGATTTTGGAAAAAAGTTGTTAACATAAAAACATCAAAGTGTACAGAATAGCTTCAAATCGCATTTGGAGACGTTATAGACCATTTTGAGCATTTCGACAAAAATTTTTTACACAAAACATCAAAGTGTACAGAATACCTTCAAATCGCATTTGGAGACGTTTTAGACCATTTTGTGATTTTCGAAAAAACTTGTTAACATAAAAACACCAAAGTGTTTAGAATAGCTTCAAATCGCATTTGGAGACGTTTTAGACCATTTTGTGATTTTCGAAAAAACTTGTTCACATAAAAACATCAAAGTGTACAGAATAGCTTCAAATCGCATTTGGAGACGTTTTAGACCATTTTGTGATTTTCGAAAAAACTTTTCACACATCAAACTTTTCACACATCAAAGAGCACAAAATAGCTTAATATCGTATTTAAAAACGTTTTAGACCATTTTGAGCATTTCGACAAAAATTTTTCACACAAAACATCAAAGTGTACAGAATAGCTTCAAATCGCATTTGGAGACGTTTTAGACCATTTTGTGATTTTCGAAAAAACTTTTTAACACAAAAACACCAAAGTGCTTAGAATAGGTCCAAATCGCATTTGGAGACGTTTTAGACCATTTGGTGATTTTCGAAAAAAATTGTTAACATAAAAACATCAAAGTGTACAGAATAGCTTCAAATCGCATTTGGAGACGTTTTAGACCATTTTGTGATTTTCGAAAAAACTTGTTAACATAAAAACATCAAAGTGTTCAGAATAGCTTGAAATCGCATTTGGAGACGTTTTAGACCATTTTGTGATTTTCGAAAAAACTTGTTCACATAAAAACATCAAAGTGTACAGAATAGCTTCAAATCGCATTTGGAGACGTTTTAGACCATTTTGTGATTTTCGAAAAAACTTTTCACACATCAAACTTTTCACACATCAAAGAGCACAAAATAGCTTAATATCGTATTTAAAAACGTTTTAGACCATTTTGAGCATTTCGACAAAAATTTTTCACACAAAACATCAAAGTGTACAGAATAGCTTCAAATCGCATTTGGAGACGTTTTAGACCATTTTGTGATTTTCGAAAAAACTTTTTAACACAAAAACACCAAAGTGCTTAGAATAGGTCCAAATCGCATTTGGAGACGTTTTAGACCATTTGGTGATTTTCGAAAAAAATTGTTAACATAAAAACATCAAAGTGTACAGAATAGCTTCAAATCGCATTTGGAGACGTTTTAGACCATTTTGTGATTTTCGAAAAAACTTGTTAACATAAAAACATCAAAGTGTTCAGAATAGCTTGAAATCGCATTTGGAGACGTTTTAGACCATTTTGTGATTTTCGAAAAAACTTTTCACACAAAAACATCAAAGAGCACAAAATAGCTTAATATCGTATTTAAAAACGTTTTAGACCATTTTGAGCATTTCGACAAAAAATTTTCACACAAAACATCAAAGTGTACAGAATAGCTTCAAATCGCATTTTGAGACGTTTTAGACCATTTTGTGATTTTCGAAAAAACTTGTTAACATAAAAACACCAAAGTGCTTAGAATAGCTTCAAATCGCATTTGGAGACGTTTTAGAACATTTTGTGATTTTCGAAAAAACTTGTTAACATAAAAACATCAAAGTGTTCAGAATAGCTTCAAATCGCATTTGGAGACGTTTTAGACCATTTTGTTATTTTCGAAAAAACTTTGTTACACAAAAACACCAAAGTGCTTAGAATAGCTTCAAATCGCATTTGGAGACGTTTTAGACCATTTTGTGATTTTCGAAAAAACTTGTTAACACAAAAACACCAAAGTGTACAGAATAGTTTCAAATCGCATTTGGAGACGTTTTAGACCATTTTGTGATTTTCGAAAAAACTTTTCACACAAAAACATCAAAGTGTACAGAATAGCTTCAAATCGCATTTGGAGACGTTATAGACCATTTTGTGATTTTCGAAAAAAGTTGTTAACATAAAAACATCAAAGTGTACAGAATAGCTTCAAATCGCATTTGGAGACGTTTTAGACCATTTTGTGATTTTCGAAAAAACTTTTCACACAAAAACATCAAAGAGCACAAAATAGCTTAATATCGTATTTAAAAACGTTTTAGACCATTTTGAGCATTTCGACAAAAATTTTTCACACAAAACATCAAAGTGTACAGAATAGCTTCAAATCGCATTTTGAGACGTTTTAGACCATTTTGTGATTTTCGAAAAAACTTGTTAACATAAAAACACCAAAGTGCTTAGAATAGCTTCAAATCGCATTTGGAGACGTTTTAGACCATTTTGTGATTTTCGAAAAAACTTAGTTACACAAAAACACCAAAGTGCTTAGAATAGCTTCAAATCGCATATGGAGACGTTTTAGACCATTTTGTGATTTTCGAAAAAAGTTGTTAACATAAAAACATCAAAGTGTACAGAATAGCTTCATATCGCATTTGGAGACGTTTTAGACCATTTTGTGATTTTCGAAAAAACTTGTTAACACAAAAACACCAAAGTGTACAGAATAGTTTCAAATCGCATTTGGAGACGTTTTAGACCATTTTGTGATTTTCGAAAAAACTTTTCACACAAAAACATCAAAGTGTACAGAATAGCTATCAAGTCCGGAAGTGCATCAAGTGCAAAAATTATCCTGCACAGAATGTAAAGATTTTGCAACCTACCTTCATACTACATTGTCAAATTTTGTATCATCATGAAGAGAAGGTAATAAGGATTCTGAATCAGTATTTGTTTTGGACATTTTTAGGGTAGTATTTTATTTAATCAGTGATATGTTTTTGGTGCTTTGCTAGGCTCAGCCAAGCTAACACAATTCATTGACACCAGTGATTGGGCTTATCAAGCTAGGCTTTTGTTGCACATTGCAGCCCTTTGTTATAACATTGCTCAGACCAAGCCATGGCTCACCAAGCTAGCCCACATAAGGATATGAATTCGCCACCTAAGTCTAGAAAAGATCAGTTGTCGCATAAGCCTACTTCTCCACCTCATGAACCTCATGAACGTAGGTCTTCTACTAGGAGTTCACAAAATGTCACTACGTCAACAATTAAGTGCATAGTAGGATGTAAACTTAGCTTTAATGCGAGCAATGGGAAGACGATGGAATGTTCTTTATGTAATGAACAGTATCATCGAGTATGCTTAAACCAGAAGCCCCAGTCTAACCCCAAAGTATGGTTTTGTGTTGACTGCCAGGCCCTACCAAGACTAGTAAAGGAGCTCACTCGCCAAAACAATCAGCAACAAGCTACATTATCTAAGATGGCCGAAGACTTCACAGTGATTCTGAAACAACTAAATGATCAAAAATCATTAATCACAGAGCTGCAAAAGAAAGAAATTCAAGAAGTACCTCAACCACCTAATGAAACTAAAGCTGTCAACAAGAAATGCCTTCTAATTGGGGACTCGATGATACGGGATATTAGTGAAAGAGGTCTTGCAAACACGCAAGTTACTTGCTGTCGTGGTGCTAAAGTGAGTGATATTAAGAGCAATCTTGATAAGCCTGAATTATTTGATACCATCATTGTACACATTGGTACCAACAATTGCACGACGGAAGAAGATCTACACCAAGGGATAAGCGATTATGAACAGATGATCAATGACGTCAAATCAAAATCACCAACAACAAATGTGATTTTGTCCACCACATGCCCTCGTACTGATAAACTGGAACACCAGGAGAGAGTCGTTCGAATGAACAATAGCATTAAGGAAATTGCAACGAAAACAAATGTTCAAGTAGTTGATAATGATGAGACCTTCTTGCTGAGAAATGGATCTGCTGCTCAATGGAACCTAAATGGTGGTGGATTACATCTATCGAGATCAGGAACGAGACTACTCCTCAGCAACATGAACGCAACCCATCCCATCATAAAACCAGCGTCTGCCAGATCAAATACCAAACAGTCACGAGGCCACTATGAACGTCATAACAATGCTCGTCACCATCGACACTTTGAACACCAGCGAAACCCTCGTTTCAACAACAACAGACACGGCTATGGCTTACAGGACTACAGCCCTGCCCAGGATCGTCAAGCATAGGGACGCGCAAGCAACAATACAGCGGGAATAACTATAAAAAACAGTTTTGGGGGACTTACAGATGAACTTAATAATTCAATAACTGACTTACAGATAGAAACTGATACAATAAACTCTGATTATAGCTCAAATAATGAAAGTGATTCAAAAAGAAGAAAACACAGACGACGTGGAAAGAAATATGGTAGATCAAAAACAAGCAAGTGTAGTAATATTAAAATAGTATTTAATAATATCAATAGGTTAACGTCTGTTAGACTCAATGAGATTGCTCATTTAATCAAAGAGAATAATGTTCATGTTTTTGGCGTTGCAGAAACCTTTTTAACTAATGATAATAATATTAATATAGATGGTTATAATTGGTTTGGTAAATGTAGAAAACACAAGAGAGGAGGGGGTGTAGGTGCCTTTGTTGCGAAAGATATCACTATTTTAGATGACGATGTTTTTAATTGTAAATCCGATGACTACGAAAGAATTTGGGTAAAAGTGTGTTTTGATTCAAACACACCAGTGTATATATCGGTAGTATATTATCCTGTTAATGGAGTTGACAGTGAGAAATCAGATGAATTGACTAATCAATTATTATCAGAAGTTATCCAATTAGAAAATAATGCAGAAAATCATGAGCCTCTCATTCTGATAATGGGAGACTTTAATGGTAGAATTGGTCATGAAATTGCTAATGGTGATCCACAGGTTAACAGTAATGGTAAGCGTTTACTACAATTTAAGGATGATTCAAATATGTTTATTTTAAACTGTAGTCCTTTATGTGAAGGGGTGGTTACTTGGTGCAAGGGTAATCAGAAAAGCACCATTGATTACATACTTTGTTCTAAAAATATGTTGAATAATGTAGTAAAGTTCATTGTTGATGAAGACAGAAAGCTAGGCACAGGAAGTGATCACAATAGCCTTTTGTTAGAACTAGATACTACCCTAATCACTCCTGTCAATCATCATTCTTATGCTAATCATGTATGGAATACTGCAGGTATTCAGGATTTTGTTAAGTATCAAGAAAATATTGAAAACAACTTTTCCAACTGGGATGCTGATGGCTTTAATAATGTTGATAACTTGTGGGAATCCTGGAAATCTATTGTTGTTTCTTCAGCTAAGGATGGTATTGGTATTAAGAAATTAAGTAAAAAACGTAAACATTGGTTTGATAATGAAGTTAAAAAAGCAATAGCAGAACGAAGAGAGGCTGCTCGTGCTCATAGACGCTCAGTTAAATTAGATCCCAATTGTGTTCACACAGATAATCTGTGGCAATCTTATCAAGAAAAAAGGATACATGCCAAAAAACTTATATCTAAGAAAATTACTGAAACTAGGGTAAATAAATCGGTAGAGATTGCTAATAAAGGAGGACCATCCTGTAGGGACTTTTGGAACATATTAAAAGGGTCTAATGACAAACGTAGTAAATCAGGCATTAATTGTGTAAAAATCCCAGAATCAGATGAAACTACTTGTGATAAAGGAAAAATACTTTATTTTGTTAAAGAGTATTGGGAGAACTTAGGTAAGGCTAATAACGATTATGATTGTTTTACATATTTAACAAAGCGGGCGGTTGATGAGATGCGTTCTAAAACATTAGGTAATGATAACGATGACGAAAATTTACTATGTGACATTAATATAGACTGATATAATCATTGAGGCACTTGCAATCGCTAAAAATAATAAAGCTCCGGGAGTTGATGGAATAACCAATGAGCTTTTAAAAAATGGTGGAGACGCTTTAGCGGCATCACTAGTTTGTTTATTTAATAGAATTATCAAATTAGAAACAATCCCAAGTGAGTGGAATATGAGTATCGTTGTACCAATATTTAAAAAGGGAGATCGTAAAGACCTAAATAATTATAGAGGCATCTCATTAACATCTTGTGTTTCCAAAATATTTAACAGAGTAATCTCAATGTATATATCTTGTTTTGTTGAAAAAGAAAATATACTTTCGGAAGTCCAGGGAGGCTTTAGAGCCTATCACCGTTGTGAAGATCACATCTTTACATTGAAAAGTATTTTATCTTGTTGTTCAATTGAAGGTAAAACTACACATCTAGCTTTCCTGGACTTCCGAAAAGCATTTGATAGTGTATGGCGTGATGGTCTCCTAAAATGTGCCTGGGATACGGGAGTTAGAGGGAAAATTTGGAAAATAATAAGCTCACTATATGACAATGTTAAAGCAAAAGTAAAAGTGGGGGAAAGCATGACTGATGAGTTTAATATCCACAAAGGAGTAAAACAAGGGTGTGTACTCTCACCAATTTTATTTTCTATATTTATTAATGAATTTGTTAAACTTCTTCGTGAAAGCAATTTCGGGGTAAGAATGAATGGTGTCTGGATGGGAGGGCTCTTTTGGGCTGATGATGTTATATTGATTGCTAATAATGAAAGGGAAATGACTGAAATGTTAGAAATTGCCAATATATTCGCCAAAGAATGGAAACTTGGTTTTAATCATGAAAAATCAAATGTCATGGTTGTTGGAAAACGCATAAATAAAGATAAAGAGTGGAAATTAGGTGAAAAATCGATAAAAGAAGTAAATAGTTATAAATATTTAGGGGTCTATATTTCCTCAAACATGAGTGAACATTCACATTATGAACATGTTATCCAAAAGGGCAACCGGCTTATAGCTTATATCAAAGGTATCATAGCTAACCTTGATGACTTTAACCGGGTGTACTATGGAAACATACTGTGGAAAACCATTGCAATTCCTTCAATAAATTATGCTTGTAGCATTTGGTATAATAATTCCAAGAAGGATAACGAAGACCTAGAGAAAGTGCAATTGCAAATGGCCCGCTTTCTTCTCAAAGCTCCACGGTATACTCCAAAAGAGGCACTTTATGGTGACCTTGGGTGGGTTCCATTATCCAAGTTACACAAACTGTCCAGAGTTAAATTATTCAATCGTTTTATAACTATGGATGACCACAGGTGGCCTAATATTGTACTTAATTCTATGCTACAATTGAAATGTGACTTTGATCGTTTAAAATATAAATTTCTTAGTAGTTGTGTTGACATATTTGAAAAATGTACAGATATAGGCTTTTACAACAATGTTTTTGATAATGATAGTTTAACTCTTGTTCCTTTCTCAGTCAGCAATGTCGAGCGATGTGTGTCAGAATCATATAAATCAGAGTGGTCAAATAATATAATGCAAAAAACCTCATTAAATTTATACTCAAAATTGAAACCTTTCCCTAATTTAAAAAATATTTACTTGATAAAACACATTTTTATGAGACAAGTCTGAAATTTAAATTAAGATCTAACACTCTACCTTTAGATTGTAAAACTTATAAATGGTCCAATGATGTGTCCGGTCTTTGTACTTTATGTGGGAATGGTGAAATTGAAGACATTAAACATTTTTTATTAAACTGTAAAGCATTTGATAATATTAGAATGAAAGAATTATCCATTCTACAAAATAATCTTGTGCTCTGTAATGATTATGACACATGGAATCGTTACACAACAGCCAGTGCTGATGATAAATTACAGTATATTTTAGGTGGAGATTCTATCGCGATTTGTAAAGAATCTGAGACCTTTTTTGATTTGTTTTGTAAACAATACACAAGAGCTGCATGGGAGAAACGGTCAGAACTTAAATCTCCCAATATATAGATTGTTTTTCTTTTGTATTGTTGCTTTTATATATGATTTGTAAATATTATACACCTGTGATAACAACTATAGGTCTTCAGTACCTGATGTTGAAACACAATGGTTTGTAATGTAAACTCTTTACTATATATTTTATGTTTATTTTTATATACCTTTTTAAATTATCAACTCAAACCTATGATACTGTAGGACAATTTAATACAGTACCTGTATTACCATGTTGATAATGATTTTTCTTTTATATTTTTGCAAATAGTTTAAGAACCTGTATCCGTCATATTATGTATTGTTTTGATGTATTATGTTAATTTGGATGCACCACTTCTGTGTGTGCCACCGATGCAAAGGTGTCATTTCCTAATAAATTATTATTATTATTAGCTTCAAATCGCATTTGGAGACGTTTTAGACCATTTTGTGATTTTCGAAAAAACTTGTTAACATAAAAACATCAAAGTGTACAGAATAACTTCAAATCGCATTTGGAGACGTTTTAGACCATTTTGTGATTTTCGAAAAAACTTTTTAACACAAAAACACCGAAGTGCTTAGAATAGCTTCAAATCGCATTTGGAGACGTTTTAGACCATTTGGTGATTTTCGAAAAAACTTGTTAACATAAAAACATCAAAGTGTACAGAATAGCTTCAAATCGCATTTGGAGACGTTTTAGACCATTTTGTGATTTTCGAAAAAACTTTTCACACAAAAACATCAAAGAGCACAAAATAGCTTAATATCGTATTTAAAAACGTTTTAGACCATTTTGAGCATTTCGACAAAAATTTTTCACACAAAACATCAAAGTGTACAGAATAGCTTCAAATCGCATTTTGAGACGTTTTAGACCATTTTGTGATTTTCGAAAAAACTTGTTAACATAAAAACATCAAAGTGTTCAGAATAGCTTCAAATCGCATTTGGAGACGTTTTAGACCATTTTGTTATTTTCGAAAAAACTTAGTTACACAAAAACACCAAAGTGCTTAGAATAGCTTCAAATCGCATTTGGAGACGTTTTAGACCATTTTGTGATTTTCGAAAAAAGTTGTTAACATAAAAACATCAAAGTGTACAGAATAGCTTCATATCGCATTTGGAGACGTTTTAGACCATTTTGTGATTTTCGAAAAAACTTGTTAACACAAAAACACCAAAGTGTACAGAATAGTTTCAAATCGCATTTGGAGACGTTTTAGACCATTTTGTGATTTTCGAAAAAACTTTTCACACAAAAACATCAAAGTGTACAGAATAGCTTCAAATCGCATTTGGAGACGTTTTAGACCATTTTGTGATTTTCGAAAAAACTTGTTAACATAAAAACATCAAAGTGTACAGAATAGCTTCAAATCGCATTTGGAGACGTTTTAGACCATTTTGTGATTTTCGAAAAAACTTTTCACACAAAAACATCAAAGAGCACAAAATAGCTTAGAATAGCTTCAAATCGCATTTGGAGACGTTTTAGACCATTTTGTTATTTTCGAAAAAACTTAGTTACACAAAAACACCAAAGTGCTTAGAATAGCTTCAAATCGCATTTGGAGACGTTTTAGACCATTTTGTGATTTTCGAAAAAAGTTGTTAACATAAAAACATCAAAGTGTACAGAATAGCTTCATATCGAATTTGGAGACGTTTTAGACCATTTTGTGATTTTCGAAAAAACTTGTTAACACAAAAACACCAAAGTGTACAGAATAGTTTCAAATCGCATTTGGAGACGTTTTAGACCATTTTGTGATTTTCGAAAAAACTTTTCACACAAAAACATCAAAGTGTACAGAATAGCTTCAAATCGCATTTGGAGACGTTTTAGACCATTTTGTGATTTTCGAAAAAACTTTTCACACAAAAACATCAAAGAGCACAAAATAGCTTAGAATAGCTTCAAATCGCATTTGGAGACGTTTTAGACCATTTTGTTATTTTCGAAAAAACTTAGTTACACAAAAACACCAAAGTGCTTAGAATAGCTTCAAATCGCATTTGGAGACGTTTTAGACCATTTTGTGATTTTCGAAAAAAGTTGTTAACATAAAAACATCAAAGTGTACAGAATAGCTTCATATCGCATTTGGAGACGTTTTAGACCATTTTGTGATTTTCGAAAAAACTTGTTAACACAAAAACACCAAAGTGTACAGAATAGTTTCAAATCGCATTTGGAGACGTTTTAGACCATTTTGTGATTTTCGAAAAAACTTTTCACACAAAAACATCAAAGTGTACAGAATAGCTTCAAATCGCATTTGGAGACGTTTTAGACCATTTTGTGATTTTCGAAAAAAGTTGTTAACATAAAAACATCAAAGTGTACAGAATAGCTTCAAATCGCATTTGGAGACGTTTTAGACCATTTTGTGATTTTCGAAAAAACTTTTCACACAAAAACATCAAAGAGCACAAAATAGCTTAGAATAGCTTCAAATCGCATTTGGAGACGTTTTAGACCATTTTGTTATTTTCGAAAAAACTTAGTTACACAAAAACACCAAAGTGCTTAGAATAGCTTCAAATCGCATTTGGAGACGTTTTAGACCATTTTGTGATTTTCGAAAAAAGTTGTTAACATAAAAACATCAAAGTGTACAGAATAGCTTCATATCGCATTTGGAGACGTTTTAGACCATTTTGTGATTTTCGAAAAAACTTGTTAACACAAAAACACCAAAGTGTACAGAATAGCTTCAAATCGCATTTGGAGACGTTTTAGACCATTTTGTGATTTTCGAAAAAACTTTTCACAAAAAAACATCAAAGAGCACAAAATAGCTTAATATCGTATTTAAAAACGTTTTAGACCATTTTGAGGATTTCGACAAAAATTATTCACACCAAACATCAAAGTGTACAGAATAGCTTCAAATCGCATTTGGAGACGTTTTAGACCATTTTGTGATTTTCGAAAAAACTTGTTAACATAATAACACCAAAGTGTACAGAATAGCTTCAAATTGCATTTGGAGACGTTTTAGACCATTTTGTGATTTTCGAAAAAACTTGTTAACATAATAACACCAAAGTGTACAGAATAGCTTCAAATTGCATTTTGAGACATTTTTAGACCATTTTGTGATTTTCGAAAGAACTTGGTTACACAAAAACATAAAAGTGCTTAAAATCGCATTAGAAACCGTTTTAGACAATTTTGAGCATTTCGATAAAACTTTTCACACAAAAACATCAAAGAGCACAAAATAGCTTAATATCGTATTTAAAAACGTTTTAGACCATTTTGAGCAATTCGACAAAAATTTTTCACACAAAACTTCAAAGTGTACAGAATAGCTTCAAATCGCATTTGGAGACGTTTTAGACCATTTTCTGATTTTCGAAAAAAATTGTTAACATAAAAACATCAAAGTGCTTAGAATAGCTTCAAATCGCATTTGGAGACGTTTTAGACCATTTTGTGATTTTCGAAAAAACTTGTTAACATAAAATCATCAAAGTGTACAGAATAGCTTCAAATCGCATTTGGAGACGTTTTAGACCATTTTGTGATTTTCAAAAAAACTTGTTAACATAAAAACATCAAAGTGTACAGAATAGCTTCAAATCGCATTTGGAGACGTTTTAGACCATTTTGTGATTTTCGAAAAAACTTTTCACACAAAAACATCAAAGAGCACAAAATAGCTTAATATCGTATTTAAAAACGTTTTAGACCATTAATTTTTGTGATTTTCGAAAAAACTTGTTAACATAATAACACCAAAGTGCTTAGAATAGCTTCAAATCGCATTTGGAGACGTTTTAGACCATTTTGTGATTTTCGAAAAAAGTTGTTAACATAAAAACATCAAAGTGTACAGAATAGCTTCATATCGCATTTGGAGACGTTTTAGACCATTTTGTGATTTTCGAAAAAACTTGTTAACATAAAAACATCAAAGTGTACAGAATAGTTTCAAATCGCATTTGGAGACGTTTTAGACCATTTTGTGATTTTCGAAAAAACTTTTCACACAAAAACATCAAAGAGCACAAAATAGCTTAGAATAGCTTCAAATCGCATTTGGAGACGTTTTAGACCATTTTGTTATTTTCGAAAAAACTTAGTTACACAAAAACACCAAAGTGCTTAGAATAGCTTCAAATCGCATTTGGAGACGTTTTAGACCATTTTGTGATTTTCGAAAAAAGTTGTTAACATAAAAACATCAAAGTGTACAGAATAGCTTCATATCGCATTTGGAGACGTTTTAGACCATTTTGTGATTTTCGAAAAAACTTGTTAACACAAAAACACCAAAGTGTACAGAATAGTTTCAAATCGCATTTGGAGACGTTTTAGACCATTTTGTGATTTTCGAAAAAACTTTTCACACAAAAACATCAAAGTGTACAGAATAGCTTCAAATCGCATTTGGAGACGTTTTAGACCATTTTGTGATTTTCGAAAAAACTTTTCACACAAAAACATCAAAGAGCACAAAATAGCTTAGAATAGCTTCAAATCGCATTTGGAGACGTTTTAGACCATTTTGTTATTTTCGAAAAAACTTAGTTACACAAAAACACCAAAGTGCTTAGAATAGCTTCAAATCGCATTTGGAGACGTTTTAGACCATTTTGTGATTTTCGAAAAAAGTTGTTAACATAAAAACATCAAAGTGTACAGAATAGCTTCATATCGCATTTGGAGACGTTTTAGACCATTTTGTGATTTTCGAAAAAACTTGTTAACACAAAAACACCAAAGTGTACAGAATAGTTTCAAATCGCATTTGGAGACGTTTTAGACCATTTTGTGATTTTCGAAAAAACTTTTCACACAAAAACATCAAAGTGTACAGAATAGCTTCAAATCGCATTTGGAGACGTTTTAGACCATTTTGTGATTTTCGAAAAAAGTTGTTAACATAAAAACATCAAAGTGTACAGAATAGCTTCAAATCGCATTTGGAGACGTTTTAGACCATTTTGTGATTTTCGAAAAAACTTTTCACACAAAAACATCAAAGAGCACAAAATAGCTTAGAATAGCTTCAAATCGCATTTGGAGACGTTTTAGACCATTTTGTTATTTTCGAAAAAACTTAGTTACACAAAAACACCAAAGTGCTTAGAATAGCTTCAAATCGCATTTGGAGACGTTTTAGACCATTTTGTGATTTTCGAAAAAAGTTGTTAACATAAAAACATCAAAGTGTACAGAATAGCTTCATATCGCATTTGGAGACGTTTTAGACCATTTTGTGATTTTCGAAAAAACTTGTTAACACAAAAACACCAAAGTGTACAGAATAGCTTCAAATCGCATTTGGAGACGTTTTAGACCATTTTGTGATTTTCGAAAAAACTTTTCACAAAAAAACATCAAAGAGCACAAAATAGCTTAATATCGTATTTAAAAACGTTTTAGACCATTTTGAGGATTTCGACAAAAATTATTCACACCAAACATCAAAGTGTACAGAATAGCTTCAAATCGCATTTGGAGACGTTTTAGACCATTTTGTGATTTTCGAAAAAACTTGTTAACATAATAACACCAAAGTGTACAGAATAGCTTCAAATTGCATTTGGAGACGTTTTAGACCATTTTGTGATTTTCGAAAAAACTTGTTAACATAATAACACCAAAGTGTACAGAATAGCTTCAAATTGCATTTTGAGACATTTTTAGACCATTTTGTGATTTTCGAAAGAACTTGGTTACACAAAAACATAAAAGTGCTTAAAATCGCATTAGAAACCGTTTTAGACAATTTTGAGCATTTCGATAAAACTTTTCACACAAAAACATCAAAGAGCACAAAATAGCTTAATATCGTATTTAAAAACGTTTTAGACCATTTTGAGCAATTCGACAAAAATTTTTCACACAAAACTTCAAAGTGTACAGAATAGCTTCAAATCGCATTTGGAGACGTTTTAGACCATTTTCTGATTTTCGAAAAAAATTGTTAACATAAAAACATCAAAGTGCTTAGACGAGCTTCAAATCGCATTTGGAGACGTTTTAGACCATTTTGTGATTTTCGAAAAAACTTGTTAACATAAAATCATCAAAGTGTACAGAATAGCTTCAAATCGCATTTGGAGACGTTTTAGACCATTTTGTGATTTTCAAAAAAACTTGTTAACATAAAAACATCAAAGTGTACAGAATAGCTTCAAATCGCATTTGGAGACGTTTTAGACCATTTTGTGATTTTCGAAAAAACTTTTCACACAAAAACATCAAAGAGCACAAAATAGCTTAATATCGTATTTAAAAACGTTTTAGACCATTAATTTTTGTGATTTTCGAAAAAACTTGTTAACATAATAACACCAAAGTGCTTAGAATAGCTTCAAATCGCATTTGGAGACGTTTTAGACCATTTTGTGATTTTCGAAAAAAGTTGTTAACATAAAAACATCAAAGTGTACAGAATAGCTTCATATCGCATTTGGAGACGTTTTAGACCATTTTGTGATTTTCGAAAAAACTTGTTAACATAAAAACATCAAAGTGTACAGAATAGTTTCAAATCGCATTTGGAGACGTTTTAGACCATTTTGTGATTTTCGAAAAAACTTTTCACACAAAAACATCAAAGAGCACAAAATAGCTTAATATCGTATTTAAAAACGTTTTAGACCATTTTGAGCATTTCGACAAAATTTTTTCACACAAAACATCAAAGTGTACAGAATAGCTTCAAATCGCATTTGGAGACGTTTTAGACCATTTTGTGATTTTCGAAAAAACTTGTTAACACAAAAACACCAAAGTGTACAGAATAGTTTCAAATCGCATTTGGAGACGTTTTAGACCATTTTGTGATTTTCGAAAAAACTTTTCACACAAAAACATCAAAGTGTACAGAATAGCTTCAAATCGCATTTGGAGACGTTTTAGACCATTTTGTGATTTTCGAAAAAAGTTGTTAACATAAAAACATCAAAGTGTACAGAATAGCTTCAAATCGCATTTGGAGACGTTTTAGACCATTTTGTGATTTTCGAAAAAACTTTTCACACAAAAACATCAAAGAGCACAAAATAGCTTAGAATAGCTTCAAATCGCATTTGGAGACGTTTTAGACCATTTTGTTATTTTCGAAAAAACTTAGTTACACAAAAACACCAAAGTGCTTAGAATAGCTTCAAATCGCATTTGGAGACGTTTTAGACCATTTTGTGATTTTCGAAAAAAGTTGTTAACATAAAAACATCAAAGTGTACAGAATAGCTTCATATCGCATTTGGAGACGTTTTAGACCATTTTGTGATTTTCGAAAAAACTTGTTAACACAAAAACACCAAAGTGTACAGAATAGCTTCAAATCGCATTTGGAGACGTTTTAGACCATTTTGTGATTTTCGAAAAAACTTTTCACAAAAAAACATCAAAGAGCACAAAATAGCTTAATATCGTATTTAAAAACGTTTTAGACCATTTTGAGGATTTCGACAAAAATTATTCACACCAAACATCAAAGTGTACAGAATAGCTTCAAATCGCATTTGGAGACGTTTTAGACCATTTTGTGATTTTCGAAAAAACTTTTTAACACAAAAACACCAAAGTGCTTAGAATAGCTTCAAATCGCATTTGGAGACGTTTTAGACCATTTGGTGATTTTCGAAAAAACTTGTTAACATAAAAACATCAAAGTGTACAGAATAGCTTCAAATCGCATTTGGAGACGTTTTAGACCATTTTGTGATTTTCGAAAAAACTTGTTAACATAAAAACATCAAAGTGTTCAGAATAGCTTGAAATCGCATTTGGAGACGTTTTAGACCATTTTGTGATTTTCGAAAAAACTTTTCACAAAAAAACATCAAAGAGCACAAAATAGCTTAATATCGTATTTAAAAACGTTTTAGACCATTTTGAGGATTTCGACAAAAAATTATTCACACCAAACATCAAAGTGAACAGAATAGCTTCAAATCGCATTTGGACATGTTTTAGACCATTTTGTGATTTTCGAAAAAACTTGTTAACATAAAACCATCAAAGTGTACAGAATAGCTTCAAATCGCATTTTGAGACATTTTAGAATATTTTGTGATTTTCGAAAAAACTTGGTTACACAAAAAAACCAAAGTGCTTAGAATAGCTTCAAATCGCATTTGGAGACGTTTTAGACCATTTTGAGCATTTCGACAAAAAATTTTTACACAAAACATCAAAGTGTACAGAATAGCTTAAAATCGTATTTGGAGACGTTTTAGACCATTTTGTGATTTTGGAAAAAAGTTGTTAACATAAAAACATCAAAGTGTACAGAATAGCTTCAAATCGCATTTGGAGACGTTATAGACCATTTTGTGATTTTCGAAAAAAGTTGTTAACATAAAAACATCAAAGTGTACAGAATAGCTTCAAATCGCATTTGGAGACGTTTTAGACCATTTTGTGATTTTCGAAAAAACTTTTCACACAAAAACATCAAAGAGCACAAAATAGCTTAATATCGTATTTAAAAACGTTTTAGACCATTTTGAGCATTTCGACAAACATTTTTTACACAAAACATCAAAGTGTACAGAATAGCTTCAAATCGCATTTGGAGACGTTTTAGACCATTTTGTGATTTTCGAAAAAACTTGTTAACATAAAAACACCAAAGTGTTTAGAATAGCTTCAAATCGCATTTGGAGACGTTTTAGACCATTTTGTGATTTTCGAAAAAACTTGTTCACATAAAAACATCAAAGTGTACAGAATAGCTTCAAATCGCATTTGGAGACGTTTTAGACCATTTTGTGATTTTCGAAAAAACTTTTCACACATCAAACTTTTCACACATCAAAGAGCACAAAATAGCTTAATATCGTATTTAAAAACGTTTTAGACCATTTTGAGCATTTCGACAAAAATTTTTCACACAAAACATCAAAGTGTACAGAATAGCTTCAAATCGCATTTGGAGACGTTTTAGACCATTTTGTGATTTTCGAAAAAACTTTTTAACACAAAAACACCAAAGTGCTTAGAATAGCTCCAAATCGCATTTGGAGACGTTTTAGACCATTTGGTGATTTTCGAAAAAAATTGTTAACATAAAAACATCAAAGTGTACAGAATAGCTTCAAATCGCATTTGGAGACGTTTTAGACCAATTTGTGATTTTCGAAAAAACTTGTTAACATAAAAACATCAAAGTGTTCAGAATAGCTTGAAATCGCATTTGGAGACGTTTTAGACCATTTTTGTGATTTTCGAAAAAACTTTTCACACAAAAACATCAAAGAGCACAAAATAGCTTAATATCGTATTTAAAAACGTTTTAGACCATTTTGAGCATTTCGACAAAAATTTTTCACACAAAACATCAAAGTGTACAGAATAGCTTCAAATCGCATTTTGAGACGTTTTAGACCATTTTGTGATTTTCGAAAAAACTTGTTAACATAAAAACACCAAAGTGCTTAGAATAGCTTCAAATCGCATTTGGAGACGTTTTAGACCATTTTGTGATTTTCGAAAAAACTTGTTAACATAAAAACATCAAAGTGTTCAGAATAGCTTCAAATCGCATTTGGAGACGTTTTAGACCATTTTGTTATTTTCGAAAAAACTTTGTTACACAAAAACACCAAAGTGCTTAGAATAGCTTCAAATCGCATTTGGAGACGTTTTAGACCATTTTGTGATTTTCGAAAAAAGTTGTTAACATAAAAACATCAAAGTGTACAGAATAGCTTCATATCGCATTTGGAGACGTTTTAGACCATTTTGTGATTTTCGAAAAAACTTGTTAACACAAAAACACCAAAGTGTACAGAATAGTTTCAAATCGCATTTGGAGACGTTTTAGACCATTTTGTGATTTTCGAAAAAACTTTTCACACAAAAACATCAAAGTGTACAGAATAGCTTCAAATCGCATTTGGAGACGTTTTAGACCATTTTGTGATTTTCGAAAAAAGTTGTTAACATAAAAACATCAAAGTGCTTAGAATAGCTTCAAATCGCATTTGGAGACGTTTTAGACCATTTTGTGATTTTCGAAAAAACTTGTTAACATAAAAACATCAAAGTGTACAGAATAGCTTCATATCGCATTTGGAGAATTTTTAGACCATTTTGTGATTTTCGAAAAAACTTGTTAACACAAAAACACCAAAGTGTACAGAATAGCTTCAAATCGCATTTGGAGACGTTTTAGACCATTTTGTGATTTTCGAAAAAACTTTTCACACAAAAACATCAAAGTGTACAGAATAGCTTCAAATCGCATTTGGAGACGTTTTAGACCATTTTGTGATTTTCGAAAAAACTTGTTAACACAAAAACACCAAAGTGTACAGAATAGTTTCAAATCGCATTTGGAGACGTTTTAGACCATTTTGTGATTTTCGAAAAAACTTTTCACACAAAAACATCAAAGTGTACAGAATAGCTTCAAATCGCATTTGGAGACGTTTTAGACCATTTTGTGATTTTCGAAAAAAGTTGTTAACATAAAAACATCAAAGTGTACAGAATAGCTTCAAATCGCATTTGGAGACGTTTTAGACCATTTTGTGATTTTCGAAAAAACTTTTCACACAAAAACATCAAAGAGCACAAAATAGCTTAGAATAGCTTCAAATCGCATTTGGAGACGTTTTAGACCATTTTGTGATTTTCGAAAAAACTTGTTAACATAAAAACATCAAAGTGTACAGAATAGCTTCATATCGCATTTGGAGAATTTTTAGACCATTTTGTGATTTTCGAAAAAACTTGTTAACACAAAAACACCAAAGTGTACAGAATAGCTTCAAATCGCATTTGGAGACGTTTTAGACCATTTTGTGATTTTCGAAAAAACTTTTCACACAAAAACATCAAAGTGTACAGAATAGCTTCAAATCGCATTTGGAGACGTTTTAGACCATTTTGTGATTTTCGAAAAAACTTAACATAAAAACATCAAAGTGTACAGAATAGCTTCAAATCGCATTTGGAGACGTTTTAGACCATTTTGTGATTTTCGAAAAAACTTTTCACACAAAAACATCAAAGAGCACAAAATAGCTTAGAATAGCTTCAAATCGCATTTGGAGACGTTTTAGACCATTTTGTTATTTTCGAAAAAACTTTGTTACACAAAAACACCAAAGTGCTTAGAATAGCTTCAAATCGCATTTGGAGACGTTTTAGACCATTTTGTGATTTTCGAAAAAAGTTAACATAAAAACATCAAAGTGTACAGAATAGCTTCATATCGCATTTGGAGACGTTTTAGACCATTTTGTGATTTTCGAAAAAACTTGTTAACACAAAAACACCAAAGTGTACAGAATAGTTTCAAATCGCATTTGGAGACGTTTTAGACCATTTTGTGATTTTCGAAAAAACTTTTCACACAAAAACATCAAAGTGTACAGAATAGCTTCAAATCGCATTTGGAGACGTTTTAGACCATTTTGTGATTTTCGAAAAAAGTTGTTAACATAAAAACATCAAAGTGTACAGAATAGCTTCAAATCGCATTTGGAGACGTTTTAGACCATTTTGTGATTTTCGAAAAAACTTTTCACACAAAAACATCAAAGAGCACAAAATAGCTTAGAATAGCTTCAAATCGCATTTGGAGACGTTTTAGACCATTTTGTTATTTTCGAAAAAACTTAGTTACACAAAAACACCAAAGTGTACAGAATAGCTTCAAATCGCATTTGGAGACGTTTTAGACCATTTTGTGATTTTCGAAAAAACTTGTTAACATAAAAACATCAAAGTGTACAGAATAGCTTCATATCGCATTTGGAGAATTTTTAGACCATTTTGTGATTTTCGAAAAAACTTGTTAACACAAAAACACCAAAGTGTACAGAATAGCTTCAAATCGCATTTGGAGACGTTTTAGACCATTTTGTGATTTTCGAAAAAACTTTTCACACAAAAACATCAAAGTGTACAGAATAGCTTCAAATCGCATTTGGAGACGTTTTAGACCATTTTGTGATTTTCGAAAAAACTTAACATAAAAACATCAAAGTGTACAGAATAGCTTCAAATCGCATTTGGAGACGTTTTAGACCATTTTGTGATTTTCGAAAAAACTTTTCACACAAAAACATCAAAGAGCACAAAATAGCTTAGAATAGCTTCAAATCGCATTTGGAGACGTTTTAGACCATTTTGTTATTTTCGAAAAAACTTAGTTACACAAAAACACCAAAGTGCTTAGAATAGCTTCAAATCGCATTTGGAGACGTTTTAGACCATTTTGTGATTTTCGAAAAAAGTTGTTAACGTAAAAACATCAAAGTGTACAGAATAGCTTCATATCGCATTTGGAGACGTTTTAGACCATTTTGTGATTTTCGAAAAAACTTGTTAACACAAAAACACCAAAGTGTACAGAATAACTTCAAATCGCATTTGGAGACGTTTTAGACCATTTTGTGATTTTCGAAAAAACTTTTCACAAAAAAACATCAAAGAGCACAAAATAGCTTAATATCGTATTTAAAAACGTTTTAGACCATTTTGAGCATTTCGACAAAAATTTTTCACACAAAACATCAAAGTGTACAGAATAGCTTCAAATCGCATTTGGAGACGTTTTAGACCATTTTGTGATTTTCGAAAAAACTTTTTAACACAAAAACACCAAAGTGCTTAGAATAGCTCCAAATCGCATTTGGAGACGTTTTAGACCATTTGGTGATTTTCGAAAAAAATTGTTAACATAAAAACATCAAAGTGTACAGAATAGCTTCAAATCGCATTTGGAGACGTTTTAGACCAATTTGTGATTTTCGAAAAAACTTGTTAACATAAAAACATCAAAGTGTTCAGAATAGCTTGAAATCGCATTTGGAGACGTTTTAGACCATTTTGTGATTTTCGAAAAAACTTTTCACACAAAAACATCAAAGAGCACAAAATAGCTTAATATCGTATTTAAAAACGTTTTAGACCATTTTGAGCATTTCGACAAAAATTTTTCACACAAAACATCAAAGTGTACAGAATAGCTTCAAATCGCATTTTGAGCCGTTTTAGACCATTTTGTGATTTTCGAAAAAACTTGTTAACATAAAAACACCAAAGTGCTTAGAATAGCTTCAAATCGCATTTGGAGACGTTTTAGACCATTTTGTGATTTTCGAAAAAACTTGTTAACATAAAAACATCAAAGTGTTCAGAATAGCTTCAAATCGCATTTGGAGACGTTTTAGACCATTTTGTTATTTTCGAAAAAACTTTGTTACACAAAAACACCAAAGTGCTTAGAATAGCTTCAAATCGCATTTGGAGACGTTTTAGACCATTTTGTGATTTTCGAAAAAAGTTGTTAACATAAAAACATCAAAGTGTACAGAATAGCTTCATATCGCATTTGGAGACGTTTTAGACCATTTTGTGATTTTCGAAAAAACTTGTTAACACAAAAACACCAAAGTGTACAGAATAGTTTCAAATCGCATTTGGAGACGTTTTAGACCATTTTGTGATTTTCGAAAAAACTTTTCACACAAAAACATCAAAGTGTACAGAATAGCTTCAAATCGCATTTGGAGACGTTTTAGACCATTTTGTGATTTTCGAAAAAACTTGTTAACATAAAAACATCAAAGTGTACAGAATAGCTTCAAATCGCATTTGGAGACGTTTTAGACCATTTTGTGATTTTCGAAAAAACTTTTCACACAAAAACATCAAAGAGCACAAAATAGCTTAGAATAGCTTCAAATCGCATTTGGAGACGTTTTAGACCATTTTGTGATTTTCGAAAAAACTTGTTAACACAAAAACACCAAAGTGTACAGAATAGCTTCAAATCGCATTTGGAGACGTTTTAGACCATTTTGTGATTTTCGAAAAAACTTGTTAACATAAAAACATCAAAGTGTACAGAATAGCTTCATATCGCATTTGGAGAATTTTTAGACCATTTTGTGATTTTCGAAAAAACTTGTTAACACAAAAACACCAAAGTGTACAGAATAGTTTCAAATCGCATTTGGAGACGTTTTAGACCATTTTGTGATTTTCGAAAAAACTTTTCACACAAAAACATCAAAGTGTACAGAATAGCTTCAAATCGCATTTGGAGACGTTTTAGACCATTTTGTGATTTTCGAAAAAAGTTGTTAACATAAAAACATCAAAGTGTACAGAATAGCTTCATATCGCATTTGGAGACGTTTTAGACCATTTTGTGATTTTCGAAAAAACTTGTTAACACAAAAACACCAAAGTGTACAGAATAACTTCAAATCGCATTTGGAGACGTTTTAGACCATTTTGTGATTTTCGAAAAAACTTTTCACAAAAAAACATCAAAGAGCACAAAATAGCTTAATATCGTATTTAAAAACGTTTTAGACCATTTTGAGCATTTCGACAAAAATTTTTCACACAAAACATCAAAGTGTACAGAATAGCTTCAAATCGCATTTGGAGACGTTTTAGACCATTTTGTGATTTTCGAAAAAACTTTTTAACACAAAAACACCAAAGTGCTTAGAATAGCTCCAAATCGCATTTGGAGACGTTTTAGACCATTTGGTGATTTTCGAAAAAAATTGTTAACATAAAAACATCAAAGTGTACAGAATAGCTTCAAATCGCATTTGGAGACGTTTTAGACCAATTTGTGATTTTCGAAAAAACTTGTTAACATAAAAACATCAAAGTGTTCAGAATAGCTTGAAATCGCATTTGGAGACGTTTTAGACCATTTTGTGATTTTCGAAAAAACTTTTCACACAAAAACATCAAAGAGCACAAAATAGCTTAATATCGTATTTAAAAACGTTTTAGACCATTTTGAGCATTTCGACAAAAATTTTTCACACAAAACATCAAAGTGTACAGAATAGCTTCAAATCGCATTTTGAGCCGTTTTAGACCATTTTGTGATTTTCGAAAAAACTTGTTAACATAAAAACACCAAAGTGCTTAGAATAGCTTCAAATCGCATTTGGAGACGTTTTAGACCATTTTGTGATTTTCGAAAAAACTTGTTAACATAAAAACATCAAAGTGTTCAGAATAGCTTCAAATCGCATTTGGAGACGTTTTAGACCATTTTGTTATTTTCGAAAAAACTTTGTTACACAAAAACACCAAAGTGCTTAGAATAGCTTCAAATCGCATTTGGAGACGTTTTAGACCATTTTGTGATTTTCGAAAAAAGTTGTTAACATAAAAACATCAAAGTGTACAGAATAGCTTCATATCGCATTTGGAGACGTTTTAGACCATTTTGTGATTTTCGAAAAAACTTGTTAACACAAAAACACCAAAGTGTACAGAATAGTTTCAAATCGCATTTGGAGACGTTTTAGACCATTTTGTGATTTTCGAAAAAACTTTTCACACAAAAACATCAAAGTGTACAGAATAGCTTCAAATCGCATTTGGAGACGTTTTAGACCATTTTGTGATTTTCGAAAAAACTTGTTAACATAAAAACATCAAAGTGTACAGAATAGCTTCAAATCGCATTTGGAGACGTTTTAGACCATTTTGTGATTTTCGAAAAAACTTTTCACACAAAAACATCAAAGAGCACAAAATAGCTTAGAATAGCTTCAAATCGCATTTGGAGACGTTTTAGACCATTTTGTGATTTTCGAAAAAACTTGTTAACACAAAAACACCAAAGTGTACAGAATAGCTTCAAATCGCATTTGGAGACGTTTTAGACCATTTTGTGATTTTCGAAAAAACTTGTTAACATAAAAACATCAAAGTGTACAGAATAGCTTCATATCGCATTTGGAGAATTTTTAGACCATTTTGTGATTTTCGAAAAAACTTGTTAACACAAAAACACCAAAGTGTACAGAATAGTTTCAAATCGCATTTGGAGACGTTTTAGACCATTTTGTGATTTTCGAAAAAACTTTTCACACAAAAACATCAAAGTGTACAGAATAGCTTCAAATCGCATTTGGAGACGTTTTAGACCATTTTGTGATTTTCGAAAAAACTTAACATAAAAACATCAAAGTGTACAGAATAGCTTCAAATCGCATTTGGAGACGTTTTAGACCATTTTGTGATTTTCGAAAAAACTTTTCACACAAAAACATCAAAGAGCACAAAATAGCTTAGAATAGCTTCAAATCGCATTTGGAGACGTTTTAGACCATTTTGTTATTTTCGAAAAAACTTAGTTACACAAAAACACCAAAGTGCTTAGAATAGCTTCAAATCGCATTTGGAGACGTTTTAGACCATTTTGTGATTTTCGAAAAAAGTTGTTAACATAAAAACATCAAAGTGTACAGAATAGCTTCATATCGCATTTGGAGACGTTTTAGACCATTTTGTGATTTTCGAAAAAACTTGTTAACACAAAAACACCAAAGTGTACAGAATAACTTCAAATCGCATTTGGAGACGTTTTAGACCATTTTGTGATTTTCGAAAAAACTTTTCACAAAAAAACATCAAAGAGCACAAAATAGCTTAATATCGTATTTAAAAACGTTTTAGACCATTTTGAGGATTTCGACAAAAATTATTCACACCAAACATCAAAGTGTACAGAATAGCTTCAAATCGCATTTGGAGACGTTTTAGACCATTTTGTGATTTTCGAAAAAACTTTTTAACACAAAAACACCAAAGTGCTTAGAATAGCTTCAAATCGCATTTGGAGACGTTTTAGACCATTTGGTGATTTTCGAAAAAACTTGTTAACATAAAAACATCAAAGTGTACAGAATAGCTTCAAATCGCATTTGGAGACGTTTTAGACCATTTTGTGATTTTCGAAAAAACTTGTTAACATAAAAACATCAAAGTGTTCAGAATAGCTTGAAATCGCATTTGGAGACGTTTTAGACCATTTTGTGATTTTCGAAAAAACTTTTCACAAAAAAACATCAAAGAGCACAAAATAGCTTAATATCGTATTTAAAAACGTTTTAGACCATTTTGAGGATTTCGACAAAAAATTATTCACACCAAACATCAAAGTGAACAGAATAGCTTCAAATCGCATTTGGACATGTTTTAGACCATTTTGTGATTTTCGAAAAAACTTTTCACACAAAAACATCAAAGAGCACAAAATAGCTTAGAATAGCTTCAAATCGCATTTGGAGACGTTTTAGACCATTTTGTGATTTTCGAAAAAACTTGTTAACACAAAAACACCAAAGTGTACAGAATAGCTTCAAATCGCATTTGGAGACGTTTTAGACCATTTTGTGATTTTCGAAAAAACTTGTTAACATAAAAACATCAAAGTGTACAGAATAGCTTCATATCGCATTTGGAGAATTTTTAGACCATTTTGTGATTTTCGAAAAAACTTGTTAACACAAAAACACCAAAGTGTACAGAATAGTTTCAAATCGCATTTGGAGACGTTTTAGACCATTTTGTGATTTTCGAAAAAACTTTTCACACAAAAACATCAAAGTGTACAGAATAGCTTCAAATCGCATTTGGAGACGTTTTAGACCATTTTGTGATTTTCGAAAAAACTTAACATAAAAACATCAAAGTGTACAGAATAGCTTCAAATCGCATTTGGAGACGTTTTAGACCATTTTGTGATTTTCGAAAAAACTTTTCACACAAAAACATCAAAGAGCACAAAATAGCTTAGAATAGCTTCAAATCGCATTTGGAGACGTTTTAGACCATTTTGTTATTTTCGAAAAAACTTAGTTACACAAAAACACCAAAGTGCTTAGAATAGCTTCAAATCGCATTTGGAGACGTTTTAGACCATTTTGTGATTTTCGAAAAAAGTTGTTAACATAAAAACATCAAAGTGTACAGAATAGCTTCATATCGCATTTGGAGACGTTTTAGACCATTTTGTGATTTTCGAAAAAACTTGTTAACACAAAAACACCAAAGTGTACAGAATAACTTCAAATCGCATTTGGAGACGTTTTAGACCATTTTGTGATTTTCGAAAAAACTTTTCACAAAAAAACATCAAAGAGCACAAAATAGCTTAATATCGTATTTAAAAACGTTTTAGACCATTTTGAGGATTTCGACAAAAATTATTCACACCAAACATCAAAGTGTACAGAATAGCTTCAAATCGCATTTGGAGACGTTTTAGACCATTTTGTGATTTTCGAAAAAACTTTTTAACACAAAAACACCAAAGTGCTTAGAATAGCTTCAAATCGCATTTGGAGACGTTTTAGACCATTTGGTGATTTTCGAAAAAACTTGTTAACATAAAAACATCAAAGTGTACAGAATAGCTTCAAATCGCATTTGGAGACGTTTTAGACCATTTTGTGATTTTCGAAAAAACTTGTTAACATAAAAACATCAAAGTGTTCAGAATAGCTTGAAATCGCATTTGGAGACGTTTTAGACCATTTTGTGATTTTCGAAAAAACTTTTCACAAAAAAACATCAAAGAGCACAAAATAGCTTAATATCGTATTTAAAAACGTTTTAGACCATTTTGAGGATTTCGACAAAAAATTATTCACACCAAACATCAAAGTGAACAGAATAGCTTCAAATCGCATTTGGACATGTTTTAGACCATTTTGTGATTTTCGAAAAAACTTGTTAACATAAAACCATCAAAGTGTACAGAATAGCTTCAAATCGCATTTTGAGACATTTTAGAATATTTTGTGATTTTCGAAAAAACTTGGTTACACAAAAAAACCAAAGTGCTTAGAATAGCTTCAAATCGCATTTGGAGACGTTTTAGACCATTTTGAGCATTTCGACAAAAAATTTTTACACAAAACATCAAAGTGTACAGAATAGCTTAAAATCGTATTTGGAGACGTTTTAGACCATTTTGTGATTTTGGAAAAAAGTTGTTAACATAAAAACATCAAAGTGTACAGAATAGCTTCAAATCGCATTTGGAGACGTTATAGACCATTTTGTGATTTTCGAAAAAAGTTGTTAACATAAAAACATCAAAGTGTACAGAATAGCTTCAAATCGCATTTGGAGACGTTTTAGACCATTTTGTGATTTTCGAAAAAACTTTTCACACAAAAACATCAAAGAGCACAAAATAGCTTAATATCGTATTTAAAAACTTTTTAGACCATTTTGAGCATTTCGACAAAAATTTTTTACACAAAACATCAAAGTGTACAGAATAGCTTCAAATCGCATTTGGAGACGTTTTAGACCATTTTGTGATTTTCGAAAAAACTTGTTAACATAAAAACACCAAAGTGTTTAGAATAGCTTCAAATCGCATTTGGAGACGTTTTAGACCATTTTGTGATTTTCGAAAAAACTTGTTCACATAAAAACATTAAAGTGTACAGAATAGCTTCAAATCGCATTTGGAGACGTTTTAGACCATTTTGTGATTTTCGAAAAAACTTTTCACACATCAAAGAGCACAAAATAGCTTAATATCGTATTTAAAAACGTTTTAGACCATTTTGAGCATTTCGACAAAAATTTTTCACACAAAACATCAAAGTGTACAGAATAGCTTCAAATCGCATTTGGAGACGTTTTAGACCATTTTGTGATTTTCGAAAAAACTTTTTAACACAAAAACACCAAAGTGCTTAGAATAGCTCCAAATCGCATTTGGAGACGTTTTAGACCATTTGGTGATTTTCGAAAAAAATTGTTAACATAAAAACATCAAAGTGTACAGAATAGCTTCAAATCGCATTTGGAGACGTTTTAGACCATTTTGTGATTTTCGAAAAAACTTGTTAACATAAAAACATCAAAGTGTTCAGAATAGCTTGAAATCGCATTTGGAGACGTTTTAGACCATTTTGTGATTTTCGAAAAAACTTTTCACACAAAAACATCAAAGAGCACAAAATAGCTTAATATCGTATTTAAAAACGTTTTAGACCATTTTGAGCATTTCGACAAAAAATTTTCACACAAAACATCAAAGTGTACAGAATAGCTTCAAATCGCATTTTGAGACGTTTTAGACCATTTTGTGATTTTCGAAAAAACTTGTTAACATAAAAACACCAAAGTGCTTAGAATAGCTTCAAATCGCATTTGGAGACGTTTTAGACCATTTTGTGATTTTCGAAAAAACTTGTTAACATAAAAACATCAAAGTGTTCAGAATAGCTTCAAATCGCATTTGGAGACGTTTTAGACCATTTTGTTATTTTCGAAAAAACTTAGTTACACAAAAACACCAAAGTGCTTAGAATAGCTTCAAATCGCATTTGGAGACGTTTTAGACCATTTTGTGATTTTCGAAAAAAGTTGTTAACATAAAAACATCAAAGTGTACAGAATAGCTTCATATCGCATTTGGAGACGTTTTAGACCATTTTGTGATTTTCGAAAAAACTTGTTAACACAAAAACACCAAAGTGTACAGAATAGTTTCAAATCGCATTTGGAGACGTTTTAGACCATTTTGTGATTTTCGAAAAAACTTTTCACACAAAAACATCAAAGTGTACAGAATAGCTTCAAATCGCATTTGGAGACGTTATAGACCATTTTGTGATTTTCGAAAAAAGTTGTTAACATAAAAACATCAAAGAGCACAAAATAGCTTAATATCGTATTTAAAAACGTTTTAGACCATTTTGAGCATTTCGACAACAATTTTTTACACAAAACATCAAAGTGTACAGAATAGCTTCAAATCGCATTTGGAGACGTTTTAGACCATTTTGTGATTTTCGAAAAAACTTGTTAACATAAAAACACCAAAGTGTTTAGAATAGCTTCAAATCGCATTTGGAGACGTTTTAGACCATTTTGTGATTTTCGAAAAAACTTGTTCACATAAAAACATCAAAGTGTACAGAATAGCTTCAAATCGCATTTGGAGACGTTTTAGACCATTTTGTGATTTTCGAAAACACTTTTCACACATCAAACTTTTCACACATCAAAGAGCATAAAATAGCTTAATATCGTATTTAAAAACGTTTTAGACCATTTTGAGCATTTCGACAAAAATTTTTCACACAAAACATCAAAGTGTACAGAATAGCTTCAAATCGCATTTGGAGACGTTTTAGACCATTTTGTGATTTTCGAAAAAACTTTTTAACACAAAAACACCAAAGTGCTTAGGATAGCTCCAAATCGCATTTGGAGACGTTTTAGACCATTTGGTGATTTTCGAAAAAAATTGTTAACATAAAAACATCAAAGTGTACAGAATAGCTTCAAATCGCATTTGGAGACGTTTTAGACCATTTTGTGATTTTCGAAAAAACTTGTTAACATAAAAACATCAAAGTGTTCAGAATAGCTTGAAATCGCATTTGGAGACGTTTTAGACCATTTTGTGATTTTCGAAAAAACTTTTCACACAAAAACATCAAAGAGCACAAAATAGCTTAATATCGTATTTAAAAACGTTTTAGACCATTTTGAGCATTTCGACAAAAATTTTTCACACAAAACATCAAAGTGTACAGAATAGCTTCAAATCGCATTTTGAGACGTTTTAGACCATTTTGTGATTTTTGAAAAAACTTGTTAACATAAAAACACCAAAGTGCTTAGAATAGCTTCAAATCGCATTTGGAGACGTTTTAGACCATTTTGTGATTTTTGAAAAAACTTGTTAACATAAAAACACCAAAGTGTACAGAATAGCTTCAAATCGCATTTGGAGACGTTTTAGACCATTTTGTGATTTTCGAAAAAACTTGTTAACATAAAAACATCAAAGTGTTCAGAATAGCTTGAAATCGCATTTGGAGACGTTTTAGACCATTTTGTGATTTTCGAAAAAACTTTTCACACAAAAACATCAAAGAGCACAAAATAGCTTAATATCGTATTTAAAAACGTTTTAGACCATTTTGAGCATTTCGACAAAAATTTTTCACACAAAACATCAAAGTGTACAGAATAGCTTCAAATCGCATTTTGAGACGTTTTAGACCATTTTGTGATTTTCGAAAAAACTTGTTAACATAAAAACACCAAAGTGCTTAGAATAGCTTCAAATCGCATTTGGAGACGTTTTAGACCATTTTGTGATTTTCGAAAAAACTTGTTAACATAAAAACATCAAAGTGTTCAGAATAGCTTCAAATCGCATTTGGAGACGTTTTAGACCATTTTGTTATTTTCGAAAAAACTTAGTTACACAAAAACACCAAAGTGCTTAGAATAGCTTCAAATCGCATTTGGAGACGTTTTAGACCATTTTGTGATTTTCGAAAAAAGTTGTTAACATAAAAACATCAAAGTGTACAGAATAGCTTCATATCGCATTTGGAGACGTTTTAGACCATTTTGTGATTTTCGAAAAAACTTGTTAACACAAAAACACCAAAGTGTACAGAATAGTTTCAAATCGCATTTGGAGACGTTTTAGACCATTTTGTGATTTTCGAAAAAACTTTTCACACAAAAACATCAAAGTGTACAGAATAGCTTCAAATCGCATTTGGAGACGTTATAGACCATTTTGTGATTTTCGAAAAAAGTTGTTAACATAAAAACATCAAAGAGCACAAAATAGCTTAATATCGTATTTAAAAACGTTTTAGACCATTTTGAGCATTTCGACAACAATTTTTTACACAAAACATCAAAGTGTACAGAATAGCTTCAAATCGCATTTGGAGACGTTTTAGACCATTTTGTGATTTTCGAAAAAACTTGTTAACATAAAAACACCAAAGTGTTTAGAATAGCTTCAAATCGCATTTGGAGACGTTTTAGACCATTTTGTGATTTTCGAAAAAACTTGTTCACATAAAAACATCAAAGTGTACAGAATAGCTTCAAATCGCATTTGGAGACGTTTTAGACCATTTTGTGATTTTCGAAAACACTTTTCACACATCAAACTTTTCACACATCAAAGAGCACAAAATAGCTTAATATCGTATTTAAAAACGTTTTAGACCATTTTGAGCATTTCGATAAAAATTTTTCACACAAAACATCAAAGTGTACAGAATAGCTTCAAATCGCATTTGGAGACGTTTTAGACCATTTTGTGATTTTCGAAAAAACTTTTTAACACAAAAACACCAAAGTGCTTAGAATAGCTCCAAATCGCATTTGGAGACGTTTTAGACCATTTGGTGATTTTCGAAAAAAATTGTTAACATAAAAACATCAAAGTCTACAGAATAGCTTCAAATCGCATTTGGAGACGTTTTAGACCATTTTGTGATTTTCGAAAAAACTTGTTAACATAAAAACATCAAAGTGTTCAGAATAGCTTGAAATCGCATTTGGAGACGTTTTAGACCATTTTGTGATTTTCGAAAAAACCTTTCACACAAAAACATCAAAGAGCACAAAATAGCTTAATATCGTATTTAAAAACGTTTTAGACCATTTTGAGCATTTCGACAAAAATTTTTCACACAAAACATCAAAGTGTACAGAATAGCTTCAAATCGCATTTTGAGACGTTTTAGACCATTTTGTGATTTTCGAAAAAACTTGTTAACATAAAAACACCAAAGTGCTTAGAATAGCTTCAAATCGCATTTGGAGACGTTTTAGACCATTTTGTGATTTTCGAAAAAACTTGTTAACATAAAAACATCAAAGTGTTCAGAATAGCTTCAAATCGCATTTGGAGACGTTTTAGACCATTTTGTTATTTTCGAAAAAACTTAGTTACACAAAAACACCAAAGTGCTTAGAATAGCTTCAAATCGCATTTGGAGACGTTTTAGACCATTTTGTGATTTTCGAAAAAAGTTGTTAACATAAAAACATCAAAGTGTACAGAATAGCTTCATATCGCATTTGGAGACGTTTTAGACCATTTTGTGATTTTCGAAAAAACTTGTTAACATAAAAACACCAAAGTGTTTAGAATAGCTTCAAATCGCATTTGGAGACGTTTTAGACCATTTTGTGATTTTCGAAAAAACTTGTTCACATAAAAACATCAAAGTGTACAGAATAGCTTCAAATCGCATTTGGAGACGTTTTAGACCATTTTGTGATTTTCGAAAAAACTTGTTAACATAAAAACATCAAAGTGTTCAGAATAGCTTGAAATCGCATTTGGAGACGTTTTAGACCATTTTGTGATTTTCGAAAAAACTTTTCACAAAAAAACATCAAAGAGCACAAAATAGCTTAATATCGTATTTAAAAACGTTTTAGACCATTTTGAGGATTTCGACAAAAAATTATTCACACCAAACATCAAAGTGAACAGAATAGCTTCAAATCGCATTTGGACATGTTTTAGACCATTTTGTGATTTTCGAAAAAACTTGTTAACATAAAACCATCAAAGTGTACAGAATAGCTTCAAATCGCATTTTGAGACATTTTAGAATATTTTGTGATTTTCGAAAAAACTTGGTTACACAAAAAAACCAAAGTGCTTAGAATAGCTTCAAATCGCATTTGGAGACGTTTTAGACCATTTTGAGCATTTCGACAAAAAATTTTTACACAAAACATCAAAGTGTACAGAATAGCTTAAAATCGTATTTGGAGACGTTTTAGACCATTTTGTGATTTTGGAAAAAAGTTGTTAACATAAAAACATCAAAGTGTACAGAATAGCTTCAAATCGCATTTGGAGACGTTATAGACCATTTTGTGATTTTCGAAAAAAGTTGTTAACATAAAAACATCAAAGTGTACAGAATAGCTTCAAATCGCATTTGGAGACGTTTTAGACCATTTTGTGATTTTCGAAAAAACTTTTCACACAAAAACATCAAAGAGCACAAAATAGCTTAATATCGTATTTAAAAACTTTTTAGACCATTTTGAGCATTTCGACAAAAATTTTTTACACAAAACATCAAAGTGTACAGAATAGCTTCAAATCGCATTTGGAGACGTTTTAGACCATTTTGTGATTTTCGAAAAAACTTGTTAACATAAAAACACCAAAGTGTTTAGAATAGCTTCAAATCGCATTTGGAGACGTTTTAGACCATTTTGTGATTTTCGAAAAAACTTGTTCACATAAAAACATTAAAGTGTACAGAATAGCTTCAAATCGCATTTGGAGACGTTTTAGACCATTTTGTGATTTTCGAAAAAACTTTTCACACATCAAAGAGCACAAAATAGCTTAATATCGTATTTAAAAACGTTTTAGACCATTTTGAGCATTTCGACAAAAATTTTTCACACAAAACATCAAAGTGTACAGAATAGCTTCAAATCGCATTTGGAGACGTTTTAGACCATTTTGTGATTTTCGAAAAAACTTTTTAACACAAAAACACCAAAGTGCTTAGAATAGCTCCAAATCGCATTTGGAGACGTTTTAGACCATTTGGTGATTTTCGAAAAAAATTGTTAACATAAAAACATCAAAGTGTACAGAATAGCTTCAAATCGCATTTGGAGACGTTTTAGACCATTTTGTGATTTTCGAAAAAACTTGTTAACATAAAAACATCAAAGTGTTCAGAATAGCTTGAAATCGCATTTGGAGACGTTTTAGACCATTTTGTGATTTTCGAAAAAACTTTTCACACAAAAACATCAAAGAGCACAAAATAGCTTAATATCGTATTTAAAAACGTTTTAGACCATTTTGAGCATTTCGACAAAAAATTTTCACACAAAACATCAAAGTGTACAGAATAGCTTCAAATCGCATTTTGAGACGTTTTAGACCATTTTGTGATTTTCGAAAAAACTTGTTAACATAAAAACACCAAAGTGCTTAGAATAGCTTCAAATCGCATTTGGAGACGTTTTAGACCATTTTGTGATTTTCGAAAAAACTTGTTAACATAAAAACATCAAAGTGTTCAGAATAGCTTCAAATCGCATTTGGAGACGTTTTAGACCATTTTGTTATTTTCGAAAAAACTTAGTTACACAAAAACACCAAAGTGCTTAGAATAGCTTCAAATCGCATTTGGAGACGTTTTAGACCATTTTGTGATTTTCGAAAAAAGTTGTTAACATAAAAACATCAAAGTGTACAGAATAGCTTCATATCGCATTTGGAGACGTTTTAGACCATTTTGTGATTTTCGAAAAAACTTGTTAACACAAAAACACCAAAGTGTACAGAATAGTTTCAAATCGCATTTGGAGACGTTTTAGACCATTTTGTGATTTTCGAAAAAACTTTTCACACAAAAACATCAAAGTGTACAGAATAGCTTCAAATCGCATTTGGAGACGTTATAGACCATTTTGTGATTTTCGAAAAAAGTTGTTAACATAAAAACATCAAAGAGCACAAAATAGCTTAATATCGTATTTAAAAACGTTTTAGACCATTTTGAGCATTTCGACAACAATTTTTTACACAAAACATCAAAGTGTACAGAATAGCTTCAAATCGCATTTGGAGACGTTTTAGACCATTTTGTGATTTTCGAAAAAACTTGTTAACATAAAAACACCAAAGTGTTTAGAATAGCTTCAAATCGCATTTGGAGACGTTTTAGACCATTTTGTGATTTTCGAAAAAACTTGTTCACATAAAAACATCAAAGTGTACAGAATAGCTTCAAATCGCATTTGGAGACGTTTTAGACCATTTTGTGATTTTCGAAAACACTTTTCACACATCAAACTTTTCACACATCAAAGAGCATAAAATAGCTTAATATCGTATTTAAAAACGTTTTAGACCATTTTGAGCATTTCGACAAAAATTTTTCACACAAAACATCAAAGTGTACAGAATAGCTTCAAATCGCATTTGGAGACGTTTTAGACCATTTTGTGATTTTCGAAAAAACTTTTTAACACAAAAACACCAAAGTGCTTAGGATAGCTCCAAATCGCATTTGGAGACGTTTTAGACCATTTGGTGATTTTCGAAAAAAATTGTTAACATAAAAACATCAAAGTGTACAGAATAGCTTCAAATCGCATTTGGAGACGTTTTAGACCATTTTGTGATTTTCGAAAAAACTTGTTAACATAAAAACATCAAAGTGTTCAGAATAGCTTGAAATCGCATTTGGAGACGTTTTAGACCATTTTGTGATTTTCGAAAAAACTTTTCACACAAAAACATCAAAGAGCACAAAATAGCTTAATATCGTATTTAAAAACGTTTTAGACCATTTTGAGCATTTCGACAAAAATTTTTCACACAAAACATCAAAGTGTACAGAATAGCTTCAAATCGCATTTTGAGACGTTTTAGACCATTTTGTGATTTTTGAAAAAACTTGTTAACATAAAAACATCAAAGTGTACAGAATAGCTTCAAATCGCATTTGGAGACGTTTTAGACCATTTTGTGATTTTCGAAAAAACTTTTTAACACAAAAACATCAAAGAGCACAAAATAGCTTAATATCGTATTTAAAAACGTTTTAGACCATTTTGAGCATTTCGACAAAAATTTTTTACACAAAACATCAAAGTGTACAGAATAGCTTCAAATCGCATTTGGAGACGTTTTAGACCATTTTGTGATTTTCGAAAAAACTTGTTAACATAAAAACACCAAAGTGTTTAGAATAGCTTCAAATCGCATTTGGAGACGTTTTAGACCATTTTGTGATTTTCGAAAAAACTTGTTCACATAAAAACATCAAAGTGTACAGAATAGCTTCAAATCGCATTTGGAGACGTTTTAGACCATTTTGTGATTTTCGAAAAAACTTTTCACACATCAAACTTTTCACACATCAAAGAGCACAAAATAGCTTAATATCGTATTTAAAAACGTTTTAGACCATTTTGAGCATTTCGACAAAAATTTGTCACACAAAACATCAAAGTGTACAGAATAGCTTCAAATCGCATTTGGAGACGTTTTAGACCATTTTGTGATTTTCGAAAAAACTTTTTAACACAAAAACACCAAAGTGCTTAGAATAGCTCCAAATCGCATTTGGAGACGTTTTAGACCATTTGGTGATTTTCGAAAAAAATTGTTCACATAAAAACATCAAAGTGTACAGAATAGCTTCAAATCGCATTTGGAGACGTTTTAGACCATTTTGTGATTTTCGAAAAAACTTGTTAACATAAAAACACCAAAGTGCTTAGAATAGCTTCAAATCGCATTTGGAGACGTTTTAGACCATTTTGTGATTTTCGAAAAAACTTGTTAACATAAAAACATCAAAGTGTTCAGAATAGCTTCAAATCGCATTTGGAGACGTTTTAGACCATTTTGTTATTTTCGAAAAAACTTTGTTACACAAAAACACCAAAGTGCTTAGAATAGCTTCAAATCGCATTTGGAGACGTTTTAGACCATTTTGTGATTTTCGAAAAAAGTTGTTAACATAAAAACATCAAAGTGTACAGAATAGCTTCATATCGCATTTGGAGACGTTTTAGACCATTTTGTGATTTTCGAAAAAACTTGTTAACACAAAAACACCAAAGTGTACAGAATAGTTTCAAATCGCAATCATCATCATCAAAGAGCACAAAATAGCTTAATATCGTATTTAAAAACGTTTTAGACCATTTTGAGCATTTCGACAAAAATTTTTTACACAAAACATCAAAGTGTACAGAATAGCTTCAAATCGCATTTGGAGACGTTTTAGACCATTTTGTGATTTTCGAAAAAACTTTTCACACATCAAACTTTTCACACATCAAAGAGCACAAAATAGCTTAATATCGTATTTAAAAACGTTTTAGACCATTTTGAGCATTTCGACAAAAATTTTTCACACAAAACATCAAAGTGTACAGAATAGCTTCAAATCGCATTTGGAGACGTTTTAGACCATTTTGTGATTTTCGAAAAAACTTTTTAACACAAAAACACCAAAGTGCTTAGAATAGCTCCAAATCGCATTTGGAGACGTTTTAGACCATTTGGTGATTTTCGAAAAAAATTGTTCACATAAAAACATCAAAGTGTACAGAATAGCTTCAAATCGCATTTGGAGACGTTTTAGACCATTTGGTGATTTTCGAAAAAAATTGTTCACATAAAAACATCAAAGTGTACAGAATAGCTTCAAATCGCATTTGGAGACGTTTTAGACCATTTTGTGATTTTCGAAAAAACTTGTTAAAATAAAAACATCAAAGTGTTCAGAATAGCTTGAAATCGCATTTGGAGACGTTTTAGACCATTTTGTGATTTTCGAAAAAACTTTTCACACAAAAACATCAAAGAGCACAAAATAGCTTAATATCGTATTTAAAAACGTTTTAGACCATTTTGTGATTTTCGAAAAAACTTGTTAACATAAAAACACCAAAGTGCTTAGAATAGCTTCAAATCGCATTTGGAGACGTTTTAGACCATTTTGTGTTTTTCGAAAAAACTTGTTAACATAAAAACATCAAAGTGTTCAGAATAGCTTCAAATCGCATTTGGAGACGTTTTAGACCATTTTGTTATTTTCGAAAAAACTTAGTTACACAAAAACACCAAAGTGCTTAGAATAGCTTCAAATCGCATTTGGAGACGTTTTAGACCATTTTGTGATTTTCGAAAAAAGTTGTTAACATAAAAACATCAAAGTGTACAGAATAGCTTCATATCGCATTTGGAGACGTTTTAGACCATTTTGTGATTTTCGAAAAAACTTGTTAACACAAAAACACCAAAGTGTACAGAATAGTTTCAAATCGCATTTGGAGACGTTTTAGACCATTTTGTGATTTTCGAAAAAACTTTTCACACAAAAACATCAAAGTGTACAGAATAGCTTCAAATCGCATTTGGAGACGTTTTAGACCATTTTGTGATTTTCGAAAAAACTTGTTAACATAAAAACATCAAAGTGTACAGAATAGCTTCAAATCGCATTTGGAGACGTTTTAGACCATTTTGTGATTTTCGAAAAAACTTGTTAAAATAAAAACATCAAAGTGTTCAGAATAGCTTGAAATCGCATTTGGAGACGTTTTAGACCATTTTGTGATTTTCGAAAAAACTTTTCACACAAAAACATCAAAGAGCACAAAATAGCTTAATATCGTATTTAAAAACGTTTTAGACCATTTTGTGATTTTCGAAAAAACTTGTTAACATAAAAACATCAAAGTGTATAGAATAGCTTCAAATCGCATTTGGAGACGTTTTAGACCATTTTGTGATTTTCGAAAAAACTTTTTAACACAAAAACATCAAAGAGCACAAAATAGCTTAGAATAGCTTCAAATCGCATTTGGAGACGTTTTAGACCATTTTGTTATTTTCGAAAAAACTTAGTTACACAAAAACACCAAAGTGCTTAGAATAGCTTCAAATCGCATTTGGAGACGTTTTAGACCATTTTGTGATTTTCGAAAAAAGTTGTTAACATAAAAACATCAAAGTGTACAGAATAGCTTCATATCGCATTTGGAGACGTTTTAGACCATTTTGTGATTTTCGAAAAAACTTGTTAACACAAAAACACCAAAGTGTACAGAATAGTTTCAAATCGCATTTGGAGACGTTTTAGACCATTTTGTGATTTTCGAAAAAACTTTTCACACAAAAACATCAAAGTGTACAGAATAGCTTCAAATCGCATTTGGAGACGTTTTAGACCATTTTGTGATTTTCGAAAAAACTTGTTAACATAAAAACATCAAAGTGTACAGAATAGCTTCAAATCGCATTTGGAGACGTTTTAGACCATTTTGTGATTTTCGAAAAAACTTTTTAACACAAAAACATCAAAGAGCACAAAATAGCTTAATATCGTATTTAAAAACGTTTTAGACCATTTTGAGCATTTCGACAAAAATTTTTTACACAAAACATCAAAGTGTACAGAATAGCTTCAAATCGCATTTGGAGACGTTTTAGACCATTTTGTGATTTTCGAAAAAACTTGTTAACATAAAAACACCAAAGTGTTTAGAATAGCTTCAAATCGCATTTGGAGACGTTTTAGACCATTTTGTGATTTTCGAAAAAACTTGTTCACATAAAAACATCAAAGTGTACAGAATAGCTTCAAATCGCATTTGGAGACGTTTTAGACCATTTTGTGATTTTCGAAAAAACTTTTCACACATCAAACTTTTCACACATCAAAGAGCACAAAATAGCTTAATATCGTATTTAAAAACGTTTTAGACCATTTTGAGCATTTCGACAAAAATTTTTCACACAAAACATCAAAGTGTACAGAATAGCTTCAAATCGCATTTGGAGACGTTTTAGACCATTTTGTGATTTTCGAAAAAACTTTTTAACACAAAAACACCAAAGTGCTTAGAATAGCTCCAAATCGCATTTGGAGACGTTTTAGACCATTTGGTGATTTTCGAAAAAACTTTTCACACAAAAACATCAAAGTGTACAGAATAGCTTCAAATCGCATTTGGAGACGTTTTAGACCATTTTGTGATTTTCGAAAAAACTTGTTAACATAAAAACATCAAAGTGTTCAGAATAGCTTGAAATCGCATTTGGAGACGTTTTAGACCATTTTGTGATTTTCGAAAAAACTTTTCACACAAAAACATCAAAGAGCACAAAATAGCTTAATATCGTATTTAAAAACGTTTTAGACCATTTTGTGATTTTCGAAAAAACTTGTTAACATAAAAACACCAAAGTGCTTAGAATAGCTTCAAATCGCATTTGGAGACGTTTTAGACCATTTTGTGTTTTTCGAAAAAACTTGTTAACATAAAAACATCAAAGTGTTCAGAATAGCTTCAAATCGCATTTGGAGACGTTTTAGACCATTTTGTGATTTTCGAAAAAACTTTTTAACACAAAAACATCAAAGAGCACAAAATAGCTTAATATCGTATTTAAAAACGTTTTAGACCATTTTGAGCATTTCGACAAAAATTTTTTACACAAAACATCAAAGTGTACAGAATAGCTTCAAATCGCATTTGGAGACGTTTTAGACCATTTTGTGATTTTCGAAAAAACTTGTTAACATAAAAACACCAAAGTGTTTAGAATAGCTTCAAATCGCATTTGGAGACGTTTTAGACCATTTTGTGATTTTCGAAAAAACTTGTTCACATAAAAACATCAAAGTGTACAGAATAGCTTCAAATCGCATTTGGAGACGTTTTAGACCATTTTGTGATTTTCGAAAAAACTTTTCACACATCAAACTTTTCACACATCAAAGAGCACAACATAGCTTAATATCGTATTTAAAAACGTTTTAGACCATTTTGAGCATTTCGACAAAAATTTGTCACACAAAACATCAAAGTGTACAGAATAGCTTCAAATCGCATTTGGAGACGTTTTAGACCATTTTGTGATTTTCGAAAAAACTTTTTAACACAAAAACACCAAAGTGCTTAGAATAGCTCCAAATCGCATTTGGAGACGTTTTAGACCATTTGGTGATTTTCGAAAAAAATTGTTCACATAAAAACATCAAAGTGTACAGAATAGCTTCAAATCGCATTTGGAGACGTTTTAGACCATTTTGTGATTTTCGAAAAAACTTGTTAAAATAAAAACATCAAAGTGTTCAGAATAGCTTGAAATCGCATTTGGAGACGTTTTAGACCATTTTGTGATTTTCGAAAAAACTTTTCACACAAAAACATCAAAGAGCACAAAATAGCTTAATATCGTATTTAAAAACGTTTTAGACCATTTTGTGATTTTCGAAAAAACTTGTTAACATAAAAACACCAAAGTGCTTAGAATAGCTTCAAATCGCATTTGGAGACGTTTTAGACCATTTTGTGTTTTTCGAAAAAACTTGTTAACATAAAAACATCAAAGTGTTCAGAATAGCTTCAAATCGCATTTGGAGACGTTTTAGACCATTTTGTTATTTTCGAAAAAACTTAGTTACACAAAAACACCAAAGTGCTTAGAATAGCTTCAAATCGCATTTGGAGACGTTTTAGACCATTTTGTGATTTTCGAAAAAAGTTAACATAAAAACATCAAAGTGTACAGAATAGCTTCATATCGCATTTGGAGACGTTTTAGACCATTTTGTGATTTTCGAAAAAACTTGTTAACACAAAAACACCAAAGTGTACAGAATAGTTTCAAATCGCATTTGGAGACGTTTTAGACCATTTTGTGATTTTCGAAAAAACTTTTCACACAAAAACATCAAAGTGTACAGAATAGCTTCAAATCGCATTTGGAGACGTTTTAGACCATTTTGTGATTTTCGAAAAAACTTGTTAACATAAAAACATCAAAGTGTATAGAATAGCTTCAAATCGCATTTGGAGACGTTTTAGACCATTTTGTGATTTTCGAAAAAACTTTTTAACACAAAAACATCAAAGAGCACAAAATAGCTTAGAATAGCTTCAAATCGCATTTGGAGACGTTTTAGACCATTTTGTTATTTTCGAAAAAACTTAGTTACACAAAAACACCAAAGTGCTTAGAATAGCTTCAAATCGCATTTGGAGACGTTTTAGACCATTTTGTGATTTTCGAAAAAAGTTGTTAACATAAAAACATCAAAGTGTACAGAATAGCTTCATATCGCATTTGGAGACGTTTTAGACCATTTTGTGATTTTCGAAAAAACTTGTTAACACAAAAACACCAAAGTGTACAGAATAGTTTCAAATCGCATTTGGAGACGTTTTAGACCATTTTGTGATTTTCGAAAAAACTTTTCACACAAAAACATCAAAGTGTACAGAATAGCTTCAAATCGCATTTGGAGACGTTTTAGACCATTTTGTGATTTTCGAAAAAACTTGTTAACATAAAAACATCAAAGTGTACAGAATAGCTTCAAATCGCATTTGGAGACGTTTTAGACCATTTTGTGATTTTCGAAAAAACTTTTTAACACAAAAACATCAAAGAGCACAAAATAGCTTAATATCGTATTTAAAAACGTTTTAGACCATTTTGAGCATTTCGACAAACATTTTTTACACAAAACATCAAAGTGTACAGAATAGCTTCAAATCGCATTTGGAGACGTTTTAGACCATTTTGTGATTTTCGAAAAAACTTGTTAACATAAAAACACCAAAGTGTTTAGAATAGCTTCAAATCGCATTTGGAGACGTTTTAGACCATTTTGTGATTTTCGAAAAAACTTGTTCACATAAAAACATCAAAGTGTACAGAATAGCTTCAAATCGCATTTGGAGACGTTTTAGACCATTTTGTGATTTTCGAAAAAACTTTTCACACATCAAACTTTTCACACATCAAAGAGCACAAAATAGCTTAATATCGTATTTAAAAACGTTTTAGACCATTTTGAGCATTTCGACAAAAATTTTTCACACAAAACATCAAAGTGTACAGAATAGCTTCAAATCGCATTTGGAGACGTTTTAGACCATTTTGTGATTTTCGAAAAAACTTTTTAACACAAAAACACCAAAGTGCTTAGAATAGCTCCAAATCGCATTTGGAGACGTTTTAGACCATTTGGTGATTTTAGAAAAAAATTGTTCACATAAAAACATCAAAGTGTACAGAATAGCTTCAAATCGCATTTGGAGACGTTTTAGACCATTTGGTGATTTTCGAAAAAAATTGTTCACATAAAAACATCAAAGTGTACAGAATAGCTTCAAATCGCATTTGGAGACCTTTTAGACCATTTTGTGATTTTCGAAAAAACTTGTTAAAATAAAAACATCAAAGTGTTCAGAATAGCTTGAAATCGCATTTGGAGACGTTTTAGACCATTTTGTGATTTTCGAAAAAACTTTTCACACAAAAACATCAAAGAGCACAAAATAGCTTAATATCGTATTTAAAAACGTTTTAGACCATTTTGTGATTTTCGAAAAAACTTGTTAACATAAAAACACCAAAGTGCTTAGAATAGCTTCAAATCGCATTTGGAGACGTTTTAGACCATTTTGTGTTTTTCGAAAAAACTTGTTAACATAAAAACATCAAAGTGTTCAGAATAGCTTCAAATCGCATTTGGAGACGTTTTAGACCATTTTGTTATTTTCGAAAAAACTTAGTTACACAAAAACACCAAAGTGCTTAGAATAGCTTCAAATCGCATTTGGAGACGTTTTAGACCATTTTGTGATTTTCGAAAAAAGTTGTTAACATAAAAACATCAAAGTGTACAGAATAGCTTCATATCGCATTTGGAGACGTTTTAGACCATTTTGTGATTTTCGAAAAAACTTGTTAACACAAAAACACCAAAGTGTACAGAATAGTTTCAAATCGCATTTGGAGACGTTTTAGACCATTTTGTGATTTTCGAAAAAACTTTTCACACAAAAACATCAAAGTGTACAGAATAGCTTCAAATCGCATTTGGAGACGTTTTAGACCATTTTGTGATTTTCGAAAAAACTTGTTAACATAAAAACATCAAAGTGTACAGAATAGCTTCAAATCGCATTTGGAGACGTTTTAGACCATTTTGTGATTTTCGAAAAAACTTGTTAAAATAAAAACATCAAAGTGTTCAGAATAGCTTGAAATCGCATTTGGAGACGTTTTAGACCATTTTGTGATTTTCGAAAAAACTTTTCACACAAAAACATCAAAGAGCACAAAATAGCTTAATATCGTATTTAAAAACGTTTTAGACCATTTTGTGATTTTCGAAAAAACTTGTTAACATAAAAACACCAAAGTGCTTAGAATAGCTTCAAATCGCATTTGGAGACGTTTTAGACCATTTTGTGTTTTTCGAAAAAACTTGTTAACATAAAAACATCAAAGTGTTCAGAATAGCTTCAAATCGCATTTGGAGACGTTTTAGACCATTTTGTTATTTTCGAAAAAACTTAGTTACACAAAAACACCAAAGTGCTTAGAATAGCTTCAAATCGCATTTGGAGACGTTTTAGACCATTTTGTGATTTTCGAAAAAAGTTGTTAACATAAAAACATCAAAGTGTACAGAATAGCTTCATATCGCATTTGGAGACGTTTTAGACCATTTTGTGATTTTCGAAAAAACTTGTTAACACAAAAACACCAAAGTGTACAGAATAGTTTCAAATCGCATTTGGAGACGTTTTAGACCATTTTGTGATTTTCGAAAAAACTTTTCACACAAAAACATCAAAGTGTACAGAATAGCTTCAAATCGCATTTGGAGACGTTTTAGACCATTTTGTGATTTTCGAAAAAACTTGTTAACATAAAAACATCAAAGTGTACAGAATAGCTTCAAATCGCATTTGGAGACGTTTTAGACCATTTTGTGATTTTCGAAAAAACTTTTCACACAAAAACATCAAAGAGCACAAAATAGCTTAGAATAGCTTCAAATCGCATTTGGAGACGTTTTAGACCATTTTGTTATTTTCGAAAAAACTTAGTTACACAAAAACACCAAAGTGCTTAGAATAGCTTCAAATCGCATTTGGAGACGTTTTAGACCATTTTGTGATTTTCGAAAAAAGTTGTTAACATAAAAACATCAAAGTGTACAGAATAGCTTCATATCGCATTTGGAGACGTTTTAGACCATTTTGTGATTTTCGAAAAAACTTGTTAACACAAAAACATCAAAGTGTACAGAATAGCTTCAAATCGCATTTGGAGACGTTTTAGACCATTTTGTGATTTTCGAAAAAACTTGTTAACATAAAAACATCAAAGTGTACAGAATAGCTTCAAATCGCATTTGGAGACGTTTTAGACCATTTTGTGATTTTCGAAAAAACTTTTTAACACAAAAACACCAAAGTGCTTAGAATAGCTTCAAATCGCATTTGGAGACGTTTTAGACCATTTGGTGATTTTCGAAAAAACTTGTTAACATAAAAACATCAAAGTGTACAGAATAGCTTCAAATCGCATTTGGAGACGTTTTAGACCATTTTGTGATTTTCGAAAAAACTTGTTAACATAAAAACATCAAAGTGTTCAGAATAGCTTGAAATCGCATTTGGAGACGTTTTAGACCATTTTGTGATTTTCGAAAAAACTTTTCACACAAAAACATCAAAGAGCACAAAATAGCTTAATATCGTATTTAAAAACGTTTTAGACCATTTTGAGCATTTCGACAAAAATTTTTCACACAAAACATCAAAGTATACAGAATAGCTTCAAATCGCATTTTGAGACGTTTTAGACCATTTTGTGATTTTCGAAAAAACTTGTTAACATAAAAACACCAAAGTGCTTAGAATAGCTTCAAATCGCATTTGGAGACGTTTTAGACCATTTTGTGATTTTCGAAAAAACTTGTTAACATAAAAACATCAAAGTGTTCAGAATAGCTTCAAATCGCATTTGGAGACGTTTTAGACCATTTTGTTATTTTCGAAAAAACTTAGTTACACAAAAACACCAAAGTGCTTAGAATAGCTTCAAATCGCATTTGGAGACGTTTTAGACCATTTTGTGATTTTCGAAAAAAGTTGTTAACATAAAAACATCAAAGTGTACAGAATAGCTTCATATCGCATTTGGAGACGTTTTAGACCATTTTGTGATTTTCGAAAAAACTTGTTAACACAAAAACACCAAAGTGTACAGAATAGTTTCAAATCGCATTTGGAGACGTTTTAGACCATTTTGTGATTTTCGAAAAAACTTTTCACACAAAAACATTTGGAGACGTTTTAGACCATTTTGTGATTTTCGAAAAAACTTGTTAACATAAAAACATCAAAGTGTACAGAATAGCTTCAAATCGCATTTGGAGACATTTTAGACCATTTTGTGATTTTCGAAAAAACTTTTCACACAAAAACATCAAAGAGCACAAAATAGCTTAGAATAGCTTCAAATCGCATTTGGAGACGTTTTAGACCATTTTGTTATTTTTGAAAAAACTTAGTTACACAAAAACACCAAAGTGCTTAGAATAGCTTCAAATCGCATTTGGAGACGTTTTAGACCATTTTGTGAATTTCGAAAAAAGTTGTTAACATAAAAACATCAAAGTGTACAGAATAGCTTCATATCGCATTTGGAGACGTTTTAGACCATTTTGTGATTTTCGGAAAAACTTGTTAACACAAAAACACCAAAGTGTACAGAATAGCTTCAAATCGCATTTGGAGACGTTTTAGACCATTTTGTGATTTTCGAAAAAACTTTTCACACAAAAACATCAAAGAGCACAAAATAGCTTAATATCGTATTTAAAAACGTTTTAGACCATTTTGAGGATTTCGACAAAAATTATTCACACCAAACATCAAAGTGTACAGAATAGCTTCAAATCGCATTTGGAGACGTTTTAGACCATTTTGTGATTTTCGAAAAAACTTTTTAACACAAAAACACCAAAGTGCTTAGAATAGCTTGAAATCGCATTTGGAGACGTTTTAGACCATTTTGTGATTTTCGAAAAAACTTTTCACACAAAAACATCAAAGAGCACAAAATAGCTTAATATCGTATTTAAAAACGTTTTAGACCATTTTGAGCATTTCGACAAAAATTTTTCACACAAAACATCAAAGTGTACAGAATAGCTTCAAATCGCATTTTGAGACGTTTTAGACCATTTTGTGATTTTCGAAAAAACTTGTTAACATAAAAACACCAAAGTGCTTAGAATAGCTTCAAATCGCATTTGGAGACGTTTTAGACCATTTTGTGATTTTCGAAAAAACTTGTTAACATAAAAACATCAAAGTGTTCAGAATAGCTTCAAATCGCATTTGGAGACGTTTTAGACCATTTTGTTATTTTCGAAAAAACTTAGTTACACAAAAACACCAAAGTGCTTAGAATAGCTTCAAATCGCATTTGGAGACGTTTTAGACCATTTTGTGATTTTCGAAAAAAGTTGTTAACATAAAAACATCAAAGTGTACAGAATAGCTTCATATCGCATTTGGAGACGTTTTAGACCATTTTGTGATTTTCGAAAAAACTTGTTAACACAAAAACACCAAAGTGTACAGAATAGTTTCAAATCGCATTTGGAGACGTTTTAGACCATTTTGTGATTTTCGAAAAAACTTTTCACACAAAAACATTTGGAGACGTTTTAGACCATTTTGTGATTTTCGAAAAAACTTGTTAACATAAAAACATCAAAGTGTACAGAATAGCTTCAAATCGCATTTGGAGACATTTTAGACCATTTTGTGATTTTCGAAAAAACTTTTCACACAAAAACATCAAAGAGCACAAAATAGCTTAGAATAGCTTCAAATCGCATTTGGAGACGTTTTAGACCATTTTGTTATTTTTGAAAAAACTTAGTTACACAAAAACACCAAAGTGCTTAGAATAGCTTCAAATCGCATTTGGAGACGTTTTAGACCATTTTGTGAATTTCGAAAAAAGTTGTTAACATAAAAACATCAAAGTGTACAGAATAGCTTCATATCGCATTTGGAGACGTTTTAGACCATTTTGTGATTTTCGGAAAAACTTGTTAACACAAAAACACCAAAGTGTACAGAATAGCTTCAAATCGCATTTGGAGACGTTTTAGACCATTTTGTGATTTTCGAAAAAACTTTTCACACAAAAACATCAAAGAGCACAAAATAGCTTAATATCGTATTTAAAAACGTTTTAGACCATTTTGAGGATTTCGACAAAAATTATTCACACCAAACATCAAAGTGTACAGAATAGCTTCAAATCGCATTTGGAGACGTTTTAGACCATTTTGTGATTTTCGAAAAAACTTTTTAACACAAAAACACCAAAGTGCTTAGAATAGCTTCAAATCGCATTTGGAGACGTTTTAGACCATTTGGTGATTTTCGAAAAAACTTGTTAACATAAAAACATCAAAGTGTACAGAATAGCTTCAAATCGCATTTGGAGACGTTTTAGACCATTTTGTGATTTTCGAAAAAACTTGTTAACATAAAAACATCAAAGTGTTCAGAATAGCTTGAAATCGCATTTGGAGACGTTTTAGACCATTTTGTGATTTTCGAAAAAACTCTTCACAAAAAAACATCAAAGAGCACAAAATAGCTTAATATCGTATTTAAAAACGTTTTAGACCATTTTGAGGATTTCGACAAAAAATTATTCACACCAAACATCAAAGTGAACAGAATAGCTTCAAATCGCATTTGGACATGTTTTAGACCATTTTGTGATTTTCGAAAAAACTTGTTAACATAAAACCATCAAAGTGTACAGAATAGCTTCAAATCGCATTTTGAGACATTTTAGAATATTTTGTGATTTTCGAAAAAACTTGGTTACACAAAAAAACCAAAGTGCTTAGAATAGCTTCAAATCGCATTTGGAGACGTTTTAGACCATTTTGAGCATTTCGACAAAAAATTTTTACACAAAACATCAAAGTGTACAGAATAGCTTACAATCGTATTTGGAGACGTTTTAGACCATTTTGTGATTTTGGAAAAAAGTTGTTAACATAAAAACATCAAAGTGTACAGAATAGCTTCAAATCGCATTTGGAGACGTTATAGACCATTTTGAGCATTTCGACAAAAATTTTTTACACAAAACATCAAAGTGTACAGAATACCTTCAAATCGCATTTGGAGACGTTTTAGACCATTTTGTGATTTTCGAAAAAACTTGTTAACATAAAAACACCAAAGTGTTTAGAATAGCTTCAAATCGCATTTGGAGACGTTTTAGACCATTTTGTGATTTTCGAAAAAACTTGTTCACATAAAAACATCAAAGTGTACAGAATAGCTTCAAATCGCATTTGGAGACGTTTTAGACCATTTTGTGATTTTCGAAAAAACTTTTCACACATCAAACTTTTCACACATCAAAGAGCACAAAATAGCTTAATATCGTATTTAAAAACGTTTTAGACCATTTTGAGCATTTCGACAAAAATTTTTCACACAAAACATCAAAGTGTACAGAATAGCTTCAAATCGCATTTGGAGACGTTTTAGACCATTTTGTGATTTTCGAAAAAACTTTTTAACACAAAAACACCAAAGTGCTTAGAATAGGTCCAAATCGCATTTGGAGACGTTTTAGACCATTTGGTGATTTTCGAAAAAAATTGTTAACATAAAAACATCAAAGTGTACAGAATAGCTTCAAATCGCATTTGGAGACGTTTTAGACCATTTTGTGATTTTCGAAAAAACTTGTTAACATAAAAACATCAAAGTGTTCAGAATAGCTTGAAATCGCATTTGGAGACGTTTTAGACCATTTTGTGATTTTCGAAAAAACTTGTTCACATAAAAACATCAAAGTGTACAGAATAGCTTCAAATCGCATTTGGAGACGTTTTAGACCATTTTGTGATTTTCGAAAAAACTTTTCACACATCAAACTTTTCACACATCAAAGAGCACAAAATAGCTTAATATCGTATTTAAAAACGTTTTAGACCATTTTGAGCATTTCGACAAAAATTTTTCACACAAAACATCAAAGTGTACAGAATAGCTTCAAATCGCATTTGGAGACGTTTTAGACCATTTTGTGATTTTCGAAAAAACTTTTTAACACAAAAACACCAAAGTGCTTAGAATAGGTCCAAATCGCATTTGGAGACGTTTTAGACCATTTGGTGATTTTCGAAAAAAATTGTTAACATAAAAACATCAAAGTGTACAGAATAGCTTCAAATCGCATTTGGAGACGTTTTAGACCATTTTGTGATTTTCGAAAAAACTTGTTAACATAAAAACATCAAAGTGTTCAGAATAGCTTGAAATCGCATTTGGAGACGTTTTAGACCATTTTGTGATTTTCGAAAAAACTTTTCACACAAAAACATCAAAGAGCACAAAATAGCTTAATATCGTATTTAAAAACGTTTTAGACCATTTTGAGCATTTCGACAAAAAATTTTCACACAAAACATCAAAGTGTACAGAATAGCTTCAAATCGCATTTTGAGACGTTTTAGACCATTTTGTGATTTTCGAAAAAACTTGTTAACATAAAAACACCAAAGTGCTTAGAATAGCTTCAAATCGCATTTGGAGACGTTTTAGAACATTTTGTGATTTTCGAAAAAACTTGTTAACATAAAAACATCAAAGTGTTCAGAATAGCTTCAAATCGCATTTGGAGACGTTTTAGACCATTTTGTTATTTTCGAAAAAACTTTGTTACACAAAAACACCAAAGTGCTTAGAATAGCTTCAAATCGCATTTGGAGACGTTTTAGACCATTTTGTGATTTTCGAAAAAACTTGTTAACACAAAAACACCAAAGTGTACAGAATAGTTTCAAATCGCATTTGGAGACGTTTTAGACCATTTTGTGATTTTCGAAAAAACTTTTCACACAAAAACATCAAAGTGTACAGAATAGCTTCAAATCGCATTTGGAGACGTTATAGACCATTTTGTGATTTTCGAAAAAAGTTGTTAACATAAAAACATCAAAGTGTACAGAATAGCTTCAAATCGCATTTGGAGACGTTTTAGACCATTTTGTGATTTTCGAAAAAACTTTTCACACAAAAACATCAAAGAGCACAAAATAGCTTAATATCGTATTTAAAAACGTTTTAGACCATTTTGAGCATTTCGACAAAAATTTTTCACACAAAACATCAAAGTGTACAGAATAGCTTCAAATCGCATTTTGAGACGTTTTAGACCATTTTGTGATTTTCGAAAAAACTTGTTAACATAAAAACACCAAAGTGCTTAGAATAGCTTCAAATCGCATTTGGAGACGTTTTAGACCATTTTGTGATTTTCGAAAAAACTTAGTTACACAAAAACACCAAAGTGCTTAGAATAGCTTCAAATCGCATATGGAGACGTTTTAGACCATTTTGTGATTTTCGAAAAAAGTTGTTAACATAAAAACATCAAAGTGTACAGAATAGCTTCATATCGCATTTGGAGACGTTTTAGACCATTTTGTGATTTTCGAAAAAACTTGTTAACACAAAAACACCAAAGTGTACAGAATAGTTTCAAATCGCATTTGGAGACGTTTTAGACCATTTTGTGATTTTCGAAAAAACTTTTCACACAAAAACATCAAAGTGTACAGAATAGCTATCAAGTCCGGAAGTGCATCAAGTGCAAAAATTATCCTGCACAGAATGTAAAGATTTTGCAACCTACCTTCATACTACATTGTCAAATTTTGTATCATCATGAAGAGAAGGTAATAAGGATTCTGAATCAGTATTTGTTTTGGACATTTTTAGGGTAGTATTTTATTTAATCAGTGATATGTTTTTGGTGCTTTGCTAGGCTCAGCCAAGCTAACACAATTCATTGACACCAGTGATTGGGCTTATCAAGCTAGGCTTTTGTTGCACATTGCAGCCCTTTGTTATAACATTGCTCAGACCAAGCCATGGCTCACCAAGCTAGCCCACATAAGGATATGAATTCGCCACCTAAGTCTAGAAAAGATCAGTTGTCGCATAAGCCTACTTCTCCACCTCATGAACCTCATGAACGTAGGTCTTCTACTAGGAGTTCACAAAATGTCACTACGTCAACAATTAAGTGCATAGTAGGATGTAAACTTAGCTTTAATGCGAGCAATGGGAAGACGATGGAATGTTCTTTATGTAATGAACAGTATCATCGAGTATGCTTAAACCAGAAGCCCCAGTCTAACCCCAAAGTATGGTTTTGTGTTGACTGCCAGGCCCTACCAAGACTAGTAAAGGAGCTCACTCGCCAAAACAATCAGCAACAAGCTACATTATCTAAGATGGCCGAAGACTTCACAGTGATTCTGAAACAACTAAATGATCAAAAATCATTAATCACAGAGCTGCAAAAGAAAGAAATTCAAGAAGTACCTCAACCACCTAATGAAACTAAAGCTGTCAACAAGAAATGCCTTCTAATTGGGGACTCGATGATACGGGATATTAGTGAAAGAGGTCTTGCAAACACGCAAGTTACTTGCTGTCGTGGTGCTAAAGTGAGTGATATTAAGAGCAATCTTGATAAGCCTGAATTATTTGATACCATCATTGTACACATTGGTACCAACAATTGCACGACGGAAGAAGATCTACACCAAGGGATAAGCGATTATGAACAGATGATCAATGACGTCAAATCAAAATCACCAACAACAAATGTGATTTTGTCCACCACATGCCCTCGTACTGATAAACTGGAACACCAGGAGAGAGTCGTTCGAATGAACAATAGCATTAAGGAAATTGCAACGAAAACAAATGTTCAAGTAGTTGATAATGATGAGACCTTCTTGCTGAGAAATGGATCTGCTGCTCAATGGAACCTAAATGGTGGTGGATTACATCTATCGAGATCAGGAACGAGACTACTCCTCAGCAACATGAACGCAACCCATCCCATCATAAAACCAGCGTCTGCCAGATCAAATACCAAACAGTCACGAGGCCACTATGAACGTCATAACAATGCTCGTCACCATCGACACTTTGAACACCAGCGAAACCCTCGTTTCAACAACAACAGACACGGCTATGGCTTACAGGACTACAGCCCTGCCCAGGATCGTCAAGCATAGGGACGCGCAAGCAACAATACAGCGGGAATAACTATAAAAAACAGTTTTGGGGGACTTACAGATGAACTTAATAATTCAATAACTGACTTACAGATAGAAACTGATACAATAAACTCTGATTATAGCTCAAATAATGAAAGTGATTCAAAAAGAAGAAAACACAGACGACGTGGAAAGAAATATGGTAGATCAAAAACAAGCAAGTGTAGTAATATTAAAATAGTATTTAATAATATCAATAGGTTAACGTCTGTTAGACTCAATGAGATTGCTCATTTAATCAAAGAGAATAATGTTCATGTTTTTGGCGTTGCAGAAACCTTTTTAACTAATGATAATAATATTAATATAGATGGTTATAATTGGTTTGGTAAATGTAGAAAACACAAGAGAGGAGGGGGTGTAGGTGCCTTTGTTGCGAAAGATATCACTATTTTAGATGACGATGTTTTTAATTGTAAATCCGATGACTACGAAAGAATTTGGGTAAAAGTGTGTTTTGATTCAAACACACCAGTGTATATATCGGTAGTATATTATCCTGTTAATGGAGTTGACAGTGAGAAATCAGATGAATTGACTAATCAATTATTATCAGAAGTTATCCAATTAGAAAATAATGCAGAAAATCATGAGCCTCTCATTCTGATAATGGGAGACTTTAATGGTAGAATTGGTCATGAAATTGCTAATGGTGATCCACAGGTTAACAGTAATGGTAAGCGTTTACTACAATTTAAGGATGATTCAAATATGTTTATTTTAAACTGTAGTCCTTTATGTGAAGGGGTGGTTACTTGGTGCAAGGGTAATCAGAAAAGCACCATTGATTACATACTTTGTTCTAAAAATATGTTGAATAATGTAGTAAAGTTCATTGTTGATGAAGACAGAAAGCTAGGCACAGGAAGTGATCACAATAGCCTTTTGTTAGAACTAGATACTACCCTAATCACTCCTGTCAATCATCATTCTTATGCTAATCATGTATGGAATACTGCAGGTATTCAGGATTTTGTTAAGTATCAAGAAAATATTGAAAACAACTTTTCCAACTGGGATGCTGATGGCTTTAATAATGTTGATAACTTGTGGGAATCCTGGAAATCTATTGTTGTTTCTTCAGCTAAGGATGGTATTGGTATTAAGAAATTAAGTAAAAAACGTAAACATTGGTTTGATAATGAAGTTAAAAAAGCAATAGCAGAACGAAGAGAGGCTGCTCGTGCTCATAGACGCTCAGTTAAATTAGATCCCAATTGTGTTCACACAGATAATCTGTGGCAATCTTATCAAGAAAAAAGGATACATGCCAAAAAACTTATATCTAAGAAAATTACTGAAACTAGGGTAAATAAATCGGTAGAGATTGCTAATAAAGGAGGACCATCCTGTAGGGACTTTTGGAACATATTAAAAGGGTCTAATGACAAACGTAGTAAATCAGGCATTAATTGTGTAAAAATCCCAGAATCAGATGAAACTACTTGTGATAAAGGAAAAATACTTTATTTTGTTAAAGAGTATTGGGAGAACTTAGGTAAGGCTAATAACGATTATGATTGTTTTACATATTTAACAAAGCGGGCGGTTGATGAGATGCGTTCTAAAACATTAGGTAATGATAACGATGACGAAAATTTACTATGTGACATTAATATAGACTGATATAATCATTGAGGCACTTGCAATCGCTAAAAATAATAAAGCTCCGGGAGTTGATGGAATAACCAATGAGCTTTTAAAAAATGGTGGAGACGCTTTAGCGGCATCACTAGTTTGTTTATTTAATAGAATTATCAAATTAGAAACAATCCCAAGTGAGTGGAATATGAGTATCGTTGTACCAATATTTAAAAAGGGAGATCGTAAAGACCTAAATAATTATAGAGGCATCTCATTAACATCTTGTGTTTCCAAAATATTTAACAGAGTAATCTCAATGTATATATCTTGTTTTGTTGAAAAAGAAAATATACTTTCGGAAGTCCAGGGAGGCTTTAGAGCCTATCACCGTTGTGAAGATCACATCTTTACATTGAAAAGTATTTTATCTTGTTGTTCAATTGAAGGTAAAACTACACATCTAGCTTTCCTGGACTTCCGAAAAGCATTTGATAGTGTATGGCGTGATGGTCTCCTAAAATGTGCCTGGGATACGGGAGTTAGAGGGAAAATTTGGAAAATAATAAGCTCACTATATGACAATGTTAAAGCAAAAGTAAAAGTGGGGGAAAGCATGACTGATGAGTTTAATATCCACAAAGGAGTAAAACAAGGGTGTGTACTCTCACCAATTTTATTTTCTATATTTATTAATGAATTTGTTAAACTTCTTCGTGAAAGCAATTTCGGGGTAAGAATGAATGGTGTCTGGATGGGAGGGCTCTTTTGGGCTGATGATGTTATATTGATTGCTAATAATGAAAGGGAAATGACTGAAATGTTAGAAATTGCCAATATATTCGCCAAAGAATGGAAACTTGGTTTTAATCATGAAAAATCAAATGTCATGGTTGTTGGAAAACGCATAAATAAAGATAAAGAGTGGAAATTAGGTGAAAAATCGATAAAAGAAGTAAATAGTTATAAATATTTAGGGGTCTATATTTCCTCAAACATGAGTGAACATTCACATTATGAACATGTTATCCAAAAGGGCAACCGGCTTATAGCTTATATCAAAGGTATCATAGCTAACCTTGATGACTTTAACCGGGTGTACTATGGAAACATACTGTGGAAAACCATTGCAATTCCTTCAATAAATTATGCTTGTAGCATTTGGTATAATAATTCCAAGAAGGATAACGAAGACCTAGAGAAAGTGCAATTGCAAATGGCCCGCTTTCTTCTCAAAGCTCCACGGTATACTCCAAAAGAGGCACTTTATGGTGACCTTGGGTGGGTTCCATTATCCAAGTTACACAAACTGTCCAGAGTTAAATTATTCAATCGTTTTATAACTATGGATGACCACAGGTGGCCTAATATTGTACTTAATTCTATGCTACAATTGAAATGTGACTTTGATCGTTTAAAATATAAATTTCTTAGTAGTTGTGTTGACATATTTGAAAAATGTACAGATATAGGCTTTTACAACAATGTTTTTGATAATGATAGTTTAACTCTTGTTCCTTTCTCAGTCAGCAATGTCGAGCGATGTGTGTCAGAATCATATAAATCAGAGTGGTCAAATAATATAATGCAAAAAACCTCATTAAATTTATACTCAAAATTGAAACCTTTCCCTAATTTAAAAAATATTTACTTGATAAAACACATTTTTATGAGACAAGTCTGAAATTTAAATTAAGATCTAACACTCTACCTTTAGATTGTAAAACTTATAAATGGTCCAATGATGTGTCCGGTCTTTGTACTTTATGTGGGAATGGTGAAATTGAAGACATTAAACATTTTTTATTAAACTGTAAAGCATTTGATAATATTAGAATGAAAGAATTATCCATTCTACAAAATAATCTTGTGCTCTGTAATGATTATGACACATGGAATCGTTACACAACAGCCAGTGCTGATGATAAATTACAGTATATTTTAGGTGGAGATTCTATCGCGATTTGTAAAGAATCTGAGACCTTTTTTGATTTGTTTTGTAAACAATACACAAGAGCTGCATGGGAGAAACGGTCAGAACTTAAATCTCCCAATATATAGATTGTTTTTCTTTTGTATTGTTGCTTTTATATATGATTTGTAAATATTATACACCTGTGATAACAACTATAGGTCTTCAGTACCTGATGTTGAAACACAATGGTTTGTAATGTAAACTCTTTACTATATATTTTATGTTTATTTTTATATACCTTTTTAAATTATCAACTCAAACCTATGATACTGTAGGACAATTTAATACAGTACCTGTATTACCATGTTGATAATGATTTTTCTTTTATATTTTTGCAAATAGTTTAAGAACCTGTATCCGTCATATTATGTATTGTTTTGATGTATTATGTTAATTTGGATGCACCACTTCTGTGTGTGCCACCGATGCAAAGGTGTCATTTCCTAATAAATTATTATTATTATTAGCTTCAAATCGCATTTGGAGACGTTTTAGACCATTTTGTGATTTTCGAAAAAACTTGTTAACATAAAAACATCAAAGTGTACAGAATAACTTCAAATCGCATTTGGAGACGTTTTAGACCATTTTGTGATTTTCGAAAAAACTTTTTAACACAAAAACACCGAAGTGCTTAGAATAGCTTCAAATCGCATTTGGAGACGTTTTAGACCATTTGGTGATTTTCGAAAAAACTTGTTAACATAAAAACATCAAAGTGTACAGAATAGCTTCAAATCGCATTTGGAGACGTTTTAGACCATTTTGTGATTTTCGAAAAAACTTTTCACACAAAAACATCAAAGAGCACAAAATAGCTTAATATCGTATTTAAAAACGTTTTAGACCATTTTGAGCATTTCGACAAAAATTTTTCACACAAAACATCAAAGTGTACAGAATAGCTTCAAATCGCATTTTGAGACGTTTTAGACCATTTTGTGATTTTCGAAAAAACTTGTTAACATAAAAACATCAAAGTGTTCAGAATAGCTTCAAATCGCATTTGGAGACGTTTTAGACCATTTTGTTATTTTCGAAAAAACTTAGTTACACAAAAACACCAAAGTGCTTAGAATAGCTTCAAATCGCATTTGGAGACGTTTTAGACCATTTTGTGATTTTCGAAAAAAGTTGTTAACATAAAAACATCAAAGTGTACAGAATAGCTTCATATCGCATTTGGAGACGTTTTAGACCATTTTGTGATTTTCGAAAAAACTTGTTAACACAAAAACACCAAAGTGTACAGAATAGTTTCAAATCGCATTTGGAGACGTTTTAGACCATTTTGTGATTTTCGAAAAAACTTTTCACACAAAAACATCAAAGTGTACAGAATAGCTTCAAATCGCATTTGGAGACGTTTTAGACCATTTTGTGATTTTCGAAAAAACTTGTTAACATAAAAACATCAAAGTGTACAGAATAGCTTCAAATCGCATTTGGAGACGTTTTAGACCATTTTGTGATTTTCGAAAAAACTTTTCACACAAAAACATCAAAGAGCACAAAATAGCTTAGAATAGCTTCAAATCGCATTTGGAGACGTTTTAGACCATTTTGTTATTTTCGAAAAAACTTAGTTACACAAAAACACCAAAGTGCTTAGAATAGCTTCAAATCGCATTTGGAGACGTTTTAGACCATTTTGTGATTTTCGAAAAAAGTTGTTAACATAAAAACATCAAAGTGTACAGAATAGCTTCATATCGAATTTGGAGACGTTTTAGACCATTTTGTGATTTTCGAAAAAACTTGTTAACACAAAAACACCAAAGTGTACAGAATAGTTTCAAATCGCATTTGGAGACGTTTTAGACCATTTTGTGATTTTCGAAAAAACTTTTCACACAAAAACATCAAAGTGTACAGAATAGCTTCAAATCGCATTTGGAGACGTTTTAGACCATTTTGTGATTTTCGAAAAAACTTTTCACACAAAAACATCAAAGAGCACAAAATAGCTTAGAATAGCTTCAAATCGCATTTGGAGACGTTTTAGACCATTTTGTTATTTTCGAAAAAACTTAGTTACACAAAAACACCAAAGTGCTTAGAATAGCTTCAAATCGCATTTGGAGACGTTTTAGACCATTTTGTGATTTTCGAAAAAAGTTGTTAACATAAAAACATCAAAGTGTACAGAATAGCTTCATATCGCATTTGGAGACGTTTTAGACCATTTTGTGATTTTCGAAAAAACTTGTTAACACAAAAACACCAAAGTGTACAGAATAGTTTCAAATCGCATTTGGAGACGTTTTAGACCATTTTGTGATTTTCGAAAAAACTTTTCACACAAAAACATCAAAGTGTACAGAATAGCTTCAAATCGCATTTGGAGACGTTTTAGACCATTTTGTGATTTTCGAAAAAAGTTGTTAACATAAAAACATCAAAGTGTACAGAATAGCTTCAAATCGCATTTGGAGACGTTTTAGACCATTTTGTGATTTTCGAAAAAACTTTTCACACAAAAACATCAAAGAGCACAAAATAGCTTAGAATAGCTTCAAATCGCATTTGGAGACGTTTTAGACCATTTTGTTATTTTCGAAAAAACTTAGTTACACAAAAACACCAAAGTGCTTAGAATAGCTTCAAATCGCATTTGGAGACGTTTTAGACCATTTTGTGATTTTCGAAAAAAGTTGTTAACATAAAAACATCAAAGTGTACAGAATAGCTTCATATCGCATTTGGAGACGTTTTAGACCATTTTGTGATTTTCGAAAAAACTTGTTAACACAAAAACACCAAAGTGTACAGAATAGCTTCAAATCGCATTTGGAGACGTTTTAGACCATTTTGTGATTTTCGAAAAAACTTTTCACAAAAAAACATCAAAGAGCACAAAATAGCTTAATATCGTATTTAAAAACGTTTTAGACCATTTTGAGGATTTCGACAAAAATTATTCACACCAAACATCAAAGTGTACAGAATAGCTTCAAATCGCATTTGGAGACGTTTTAGACCATTTTGTGATTTTCGAAAAAACTTGTTAACATAATAACACCAAAGTGTACAGAATAGCTTCAAATTGCATTTGGAGACGTTTTAGACCATTTTGTGATTTTCGAAAAAACTTGTTAACATAATAACACCAAAGTGTACAGAATAGCTTCAAATTGCATTTTGAGACATTTTTAGACCATTTTGTGATTTTCGAAAGAACTTGGTTACACAAAAACATAAAAGTGCTTAAAATCGCATTAGAAACCGTTTTAGACAATTTTGAGCATTTCGATAAAACTTTTCACACAAAAACATCAAAGAGCACAAAATAGCTTAATATCGTATTTAAAAACGTTTTAGACCATTTTGAGCAATTCGACAAAAATTTTTCACACAAAACTTCAAAGTGTACAGAATAGCTTCAAATCGCATTTGGAGACGTTTTAGACCATTTTCTGATTTTCGAAAAAAATTGTTAACATAAAAACATCAAAGTGCTTAGAATAGCTTCAAATCGCATTTGGAGACGTTTTAGACCATTTTGTGATTTTCGAAAAAACTTGTTAACATAAAATCATCAAAGTGTACAGAATAGCTTCAAATCGCATTTGGAGACGTTTTAGACCATTTTGTGATTTTCAAAAAAACTTGTTAACATAAAAACATCAAAGTGTACAGAATAGCTTCAAATCGCATTTGGAGACGTTTTAGACCATTTTGTGATTTTCGAAAAAACTTTTCACACAAAAACATCAAAGAGCACAAAATAGCTTAATATCGTATTTAAAAACGTTTTAGACCATTAATTTTTGTGATTTTCGAAAAAACTTGTTAACATAATAACACCAAAGTGCTTAGAATAGCTTCAAATCGCATTTGGAGACGTTTTAGACCATTTTGTGATTTTCGAAAAAAGTTGTTAACATAAAAACATCAAAGTGTACAGAATAGCTTCATATCGCATTTGGAGACGTTTTAGACCATTTTGTGATTTTCGAAAAAACTTGTTAACATAAAAACATCAAAGTGTACAGAATAGTTTCAAATCGCATTTGGAGACGTTTTAGACCATTTTGTGATTTTCGAAAAAACTTTTCACACAAAAACATCAAAGAGCACAAAATAGCTTAGAATAGCTTCAAATCGCATTTGGAGACGTTTTAGACCATTTTGTTATTTTCGAAAAAACTTAGTTACACAAAAACACCAAAGTGCTTAGAATAGCTTCAAATCGCATTTGGAGACGTTTTAGACCATTTTGTGATTTTCGAAAAAAGTTGTTAACATAAAAACATCAAAGTGTACAGAATAGCTTCATATCGCATTTGGAGACGTTTTAGACCATTTTGTGATTTTCGAAAAAACTTGTTAACACAAAAACACCAAAGTGTACAGAATAGTTTCAAATCGCATTTGGAGACGTTTTAGACCATTTTGTGATTTTCGAAAAAACTTTTCACACAAAAACATCAAAGTGTACAGAATAGCTTCAAATCGCATTTGGAGACGTTTTAGACCATTTTGTGATTTTCGAAAAAACTTTTCACACAAAAACATCAAAGAGCACAAAATAGCTTAGAATAGCTTCAAATCGCATTTGGAGACGTTTTAGACCATTTTGTTATTTTCGAAAAAACTTAGTTACACAAAAACACCAAAGTGCTTAGAATAGCTTCAAATCGCATTTGGAGACGTTTTAGACCATTTTGTGATTTTCGAAAAAAGTTGTTAACATAAAAACATCAAAGTGTACAGAATAGCTTCATATCGCATTTGGAGACGTTTTAGACCATTTTGTGATTTTCGAAAAAACTTGTTAACACAAAAACACCAAAGTGTACAGAATAGTTTCAAATCGCATTTGGAGACGTTTTAGACCATTTTGTGATTTTCGAAAAAACTTTTCACACAAAAACATCAAAGTGTACAGAATAGCTTCAAATCGCATTTGGAGACGTTTTAGACCATTTTGTGATTTTCGAAAAAAGTTGTTAACATAAAAACATCAAAGTGTACAGAATAGCTTCAAATCGCATTTGGAGACGTTTTAGACCATTTTGTGATTTTCGAAAAAACTTTTCACACAAAAACATCAAAGAGCACAAAATAGCTTAGAATAGCTTCAAATCGCATTTGGAGACGTTTTAGACCATTTTGTTATTTTCGAAAAAACTTAGTTACACAAAAACACCAAAGTGCTTAGAATAGCTTCAAATCGCATTTGGAGACGTTTTAGACCATTTTGTGATTTTCGAAAAAAGTTGTTAACATAAAAACATCAAAGTGTACAGAATAGCTTCATATCGCATTTGGAGACGTTTTAGACCATTTTGTGATTTTCGAAAAAACTTGTTAACACAAAAACACCAAAGTGTACAGAATAGCTTCAAATCGCATTTGGAGACGTTTTAGACCATTTTGTGATTTTCGAAAAAACTTTTCACAAAAAAACATCAAAGAGCACAAAATAGCTTAATATCGTATTTAAAAACGTTTTAGACCATTTTGAGGATTTCGACAAAAATTATTCACACCAAACATCAAAGTGTACAGAATAGCTTCAAATCGCATTTGGAGACGTTTTAGACCATTTTGTGATTTTCGAAAAAACTTGTTAACATAATAACACCAAAGTGTACAGAATAGCTTCAAATTGCATTTGGAGACGTTTTAGACCATTTTGTGATTTTCGAAAAAACTTGTTAACATAATAACACCAAAGTGTACAGAATAGCTTCAAATTGCATTTTGAGACATTTTTAGACCATTTTGTGATTTTCGAAAGAACTTGGTTACACAAAAACATAAAAGTGCTTAAAATCGCATTAGAAACCGTTTTAGACAATTTTGAGCATTTCGATAAAACTTTTCACACAAAAACATCAAAGAGCACAAAATAGCTTAATATCGTATTTAAAAACGTTTTAGACCATTTTGAGCAATTCGACAAAAATTTTTCACACAAAACTTCAAAGTGTACAGAATAGCTTCAAATCGCATTTGGAGACGTTTTAGACCATTTTCTGATTTTCGAAAAAAATTGTTAACATAAAAACATCAAAGTGCTTAGACGAGCTTCAAATCGCATTTGGAGACGTTTTAGACCATTTTGTGATTTTCGAAAAAACTTGTTAACATAAAATCATCAAAGTGTACAGAATAGCTTCAAATCGCATTTGGAGACGTTTTAGACCATTTTGTGATTTTCAAAAAAACTTGTTAACATAAAAACATCAAAGTGTACAGAATAGCTTCAAATCGCATTTGGAGACGTTTTAGACCATTTTGTGATTTTCGAAAAAACTTTTCACACAAAAACATCAAAGAGCACAAAATAGCTTAATATCGTATTTAAAAACGTTTTAGACCATTAATTTTTGTGATTTTCGAAAAAACTTGTTAACATAATAACACCAAAGTGCTTAGAATAGCTTCAAATCGCATTTGGAGACGTTTTAGACCATTTTGTGATTTTCGAAAAAAGTTGTTAACATAAAAACATCAAAGTGTACAGAATAGCTTCATATCGCATTTGGAGACGTTTTAGACCATTTTGTGATTTTCGAAAAAACTTGTTAACATAAAAACATCAAAGTGTACAGAATAGTTTCAAATCGCATTTGGAGACGTTTTAGACCATTTTGTGATTTTCGAAAAAACTTTTCACACAAAAACATCAAAGAGCACAAAATAGCTTAATATCGTATTTAAAAACGTTTTAGACCATTTTGAGCATTTCGACAAAATTTTTTCACACAAAACATCAAAGTGTACAGAATAGCTTCAAATCGCATTTGGAGACGTTTTAGACCATTTTGTGATTTTCGAAAAAACTTGTTAACACAAAAACACCAAAGTGTACAGAATAGTTTCAAATCGCATTTGGAGACGTTTTAGACCATTTTGTGATTTTCGAAAAAACTTTTCACACAAAAACATCAAAGTGTACAGAATAGCTTCAAATCGCATTTGGAGACGTTTTAGACCATTTTGTGATTTTCGAAAAAAGTTGTTAACATAAAAACATCAAAGTGTACAGAATAGCTTCAAATCGCATTTGGAGACGTTTTAGACCATTTTGTGATTTTCGAAAAAACTTTTCACACAAAAACATCAAAGAGCACAAAATAGCTTAGAATAGCTTCAAATCGCATTTGGAGACGTTTTAGACCATTTTGTTATTTTCGAAAAAACTTAGTTACACAAAAACACCAAAGTGCTTAGAATAGCTTCAAATCGCATTTGGAGACGTTTTAGACCATTTTGTGATTTTCGAAAAAAGTTGTTAACATAAAAACATCAAAGTGTACAGAATAGCTTCATATCGCATTTGGAGACGTTTTAGACCATTTTGTGATTTTCGAAAAAACTTGTTAACACAAAAACACCAAAGTGTACAGAATAGCTTCAAATCGCATTTGGAGACGTTTTAGACCATTTTGTGATTTTCGAAAAAACTTTTCACAAAAAAACATCAAAGAGCACAAAATAGCTTAATATCGTATTTAAAAACGTTTTAGACCATTTTGAGGATTTCGACAAAAATTATTCACACCAAACATCAAAGTGTACAGAATAGCTTCAAATCGCATTTGGAGACGTTTTAGACCATTTTGTGATTTTCGAAAAAACTTTTTAACACAAAAACACCAAAGTGCTTAGAATAGCTTCAAATCGCATTTGGAGACGTTTTAGACCATTTGGTGATTTTCGAAAAAACTTGTTAACATAAAAACATCAAAGTGTACAGAATAGCTTCAAATCGCATTTGGAGACGTTTTAGACCATTTTGTGATTTTCGAAAAAACTTGTTAACATAAAAACATCAAAGTGTTCAGAATAGCTTGAAATCGCATTTGGAGACGTTTTAGACCATTTTGTGATTTTCGAAAAAACTTTTCACAAAAAAACATCAAAGAGCACAAAATAGCTTAATATCGTATTTAAAAACGTTTTAGACCATTTTGAGGATTTCGACAAAAAATTATTCACACCAAACATCAAAGTGAACAGAATAGCTTCAAATCGCATTTGGACATGTTTTAGACCATTTTGTGATTTTCGAAAAAACTTGTTAACATAAAACCATCAAAGTGTACAGAATAGCTTCAAATCGCATTTTGAGACATTTTAGAATATTTTGTGATTTTCGAAAAAACTTGGTTACACAAAAAAACCAAAGTGCTTAGAATAGCTTCAAATCGCATTTGGAGACGTTTTAGACCATTTTGAGCATTTCGACAAAAAATTTTTACACAAAACATCAAAGTGTACAGAATAGCTTAAAATCGTATTTGGAGACGTTTTAGACCATTTTGTGATTTTGGAAAAAAGTTGTTAACATAAAAACATCAAAGTGTACAGAATAGCTTCAAATCGCATTTGGAGACGTTATAGACCATTTTGTGATTTTCGAAAAAAGTTGTTAACATAAAAACATCAAAGTGTACAGAATAGCTTCAAATCGCATTTGGAGACGTTTTAGACCATTTTGTGATTTTCGAAAAAACTTTTCACACAAAAACATCAAAGAGCACAAAATAGCTTAATATCGTATTTAAAAACGTTTTAGACCATTTTGAGCATTTCGACAAACATTTTTTACACAAAACATCAAAGTGTACAGAATAGCTTCAAATCGCATTTGGAGACGTTTTAGACCATTTTGTGATTTTCGAAAAAACTTGTTAACATAAAAACACCAAAGTGTTTAGAATAGCTTCAAATCGCATTTGGAGACGTTTTAGACCATTTTGTGATTTTCGAAAAAACTTGTTCACATAAAAACATCAAAGTGTACAGAATAGCTTCAAATCGCATTTGGAGACGTTTTAGACCATTTTGTGATTTTCGAAAAAACTTTTCACACATCAAACTTTTCACACATCAAAGAGCACAAAATAGCTTAATATCGTATTTAAAAACGTTTTAGACCATTTTGAGCATTTCGACAAAAATTTTTCACACAAAACATCAAAGTGTACAGAATAGCTTCAAATCGCATTTGGAGACGTTTTAGACCATTTTGTGATTTTCGAAAAAACTTTTTAACACAAAAACACCAAAGTGCTTAGAATAGCTCCAAATCGCATTTGGAGACGTTTTAGACCATTTGGTGATTTTCGAAAAAAATTGTTAACATAAAAACATCAAAGTGTACAGAATAGCTTCAAATCGCATTTGGAGACGTTTTAGACCAATTTGTGATTTTCGAAAAAACTTGTTAACATAAAAACATCAAAGTGTTCAGAATAGCTTGAAATCGCATTTGGAGACGTTTTAGACCATTTTTGTGATTTTCGAAAAAACTTTTCACACAAAAACATCAAAGAGCACAAAATAGCTTAATATCGTATTTAAAAACGTTTTAGACCATTTTGAGCATTTCGACAAAAATTTTTCACACAAAACATCAAAGTGTACAGAATAGCTTCAAATCGCATTTTGAGACGTTTTAGACCATTTTGTGATTTTCGAAAAAACTTGTTAACATAAAAACACCAAAGTGCTTAGAATAGCTTCAAATCGCATTTGGAGACGTTTTAGACCATTTTGTGATTTTCGAAAAAACTTGTTAACATAAAAACATCAAAGTGTTCAGAATAGCTTCAAATCGCATTTGGAGACGTTTTAGACCATTTTGTTATTTTCGAAAAAACTTTGTTACACAAAAACACCAAAGTGCTTAGAATAGCTTCAAATCGCATTTGGAGACGTTTTAGACCATTTTGTGATTTTCGAAAAAAGTTGTTAACATAAAAACATCAAAGTGTACAGAATAGCTTCATATCGCATTTGGAGACGTTTTAGACCATTTTGTGATTTTCGAAAAAACTTGTTAACACAAAAACACCAAAGTGTACAGAATAGTTTCAAATCGCATTTGGAGACGTTTTAGACCATTTTGTGATTTTCGAAAAAACTTTTCACACAAAAACATCAAAGTGTACAGAATAGCTTCAAATCGCATTTGGAGACGTTTTAGACCATTTTGTGATTTTCGAAAAAAGTTGTTAACATAAAAACATCAAAGTGCTTAGAATAGCTTCAAATCGCATTTGGAGACGTTTTAGACCATTTTGTGATTTTCGAAAAAACTTGTTAACATAAAAACATCAAAGTGTACAGAATAGCTTCATATCGCATTTGGAGAATTTTTAGACCATTTTGTGATTTTCGAAAAAACTTGTTAACACAAAAACACCAAAGTGTACAGAATAGCTTCAAATCGCATTTGGAGACGTTTTAGACCATTTTGTGATTTTCGAAAAAACTTTTCACACAAAAACATCAAAGTGTACAGAATAGCTTCAAATCGCATTTGGAGACGTTTTAGACCATTTTGTGATTTTCGAAAAAACTTGTTAACACAAAAACACCAAAGTGTACAGAATAGTTTCAAATCGCATTTGGAGACGTTTTAGACCATTTTGTGATTTTCGAAAAAACTTTTCACACAAAAACATCAAAGTGTACAGAATAGCTTCAAATCGCATTTGGAGACGTTTTAGACCATTTTGTGATTTTCGAAAAAAGTTGTTAACATAAAAACATCAAAGTGTACAGAATAGCTTCAAATCGCATTTGGAGACGTTTTAGACCATTTTGTGATTTTCGAAAAAACTTTTCACACAAAAACATCAAAGAGCACAAAATAGCTTAGAATAGCTTCAAATCGCATTTGGAGACGTTTTAGACCATTTTGTGATTTTCGAAAAAACTTGTTAACATAAAAACATCAAAGTGTACAGAATAGCTTCATATCGCATTTGGAGAATTTTTAGACCATTTTGTGATTTTCGAAAAAACTTGTTAACACAAAAACACCAAAGTGTACAGAATAGCTTCAAATCGCATTTGGAGACGTTTTAGACCATTTTGTGATTTTCGAAAAAACTTTTCACACAAAAACATCAAAGTGTACAGAATAGCTTCAAATCGCATTTGGAGACGTTTTAGACCATTTTGTGATTTTCGAAAAAACTTAACATAAAAACATCAAAGTGTACAGAATAGCTTCAAATCGCATTTGGAGACGTTTTAGACCATTTTGTGATTTTCGAAAAAACTTTTCACACAAAAACATCAAAGAGCACAAAATAGCTTAGAATAGCTTCAAATCGCATTTGGAGACGTTTTAGACCATTTTGTTATTTTCGAAAAAACTTTGTTACACAAAAACACCAAAGTGCTTAGAATAGCTTCAAATCGCATTTGGAGACGTTTTAGACCATTTTGTGATTTTCGAAAAAAGTTAACATAAAAACATCAAAGTGTACAGAATAGCTTCATATCGCATTTGGAGACGTTTTAGACCATTTTGTGATTTTCGAAAAAACTTGTTAACACAAAAACACCAAAGTGTACAGAATAGTTTCAAATCGCATTTGGAGACGTTTTAGACCATTTTGTGATTTTCGAAAAAACTTTTCACACAAAAACATCAAAGTGTACAGAATAGCTTCAAATCGCATTTGGAGACGTTTTAGACCATTTTGTGATTTTCGAAAAAAGTTGTTAACATAAAAACATCAAAGTGTACAGAATAGCTTCAAATCGCATTTGGAGACGTTTTAGACCATTTTGTGATTTTCGAAAAAACTTTTCACACAAAAACATCAAAGAGCACAAAATAGCTTAGAATAGCTTCAAATCGCATTTGGAGACGTTTTAGACCATTTTGTTATTTTCGAAAAAACTTAGTTACACAAAAACACCAAAGTGTACAGAATAGCTTCAAATCGCATTTGGAGACGTTTTAGACCATTTTGTGATTTTCGAAAAAACTTGTTAACATAAAAACATCAAAGTGTACAGAATAGCTTCATATCGCATTTGGAGAATTTTTAGACCATTTTGTGATTTTCGAAAAAACTTGTTAACACAAAAACACCAAAGTGTACAGAATAGCTTCAAATCGCATTTGGAGACGTTTTAGACCATTTTGTGATTTTCGAAAAAACTTTTCACACAAAAACATCAAAGTGTACAGAATAGCTTCAAATCGCATTTGGAGACGTTTTAGACCATTTTGTGATTTTCGAAAAAACTTAACATAAAAACATCAAAGTGTACAGAATAGCTTCAAATCGCATTTGGAGACGTTTTAGACCATTTTGTGATTTTCGAAAAAACTTTTCACACAAAAACATCAAAGAGCACAAAATAGCTTAGAATAGCTTCAAATCGCATTTGGAGACGTTTTAGACCATTTTGTTATTTTCGAAAAAACTTAGTTACACAAAAACACCAAAGTGCTTAGAATAGCTTCAAATCGCATTTGGAGACGTTTTAGACCATTTTGTGATTTTCGAAAAAAGTTGTTAACGTAAAAACATCAAAGTGTACAGAATAGCTTCATATCGCATTTGGAGACGTTTTAGACCATTTTGTGATTTTCGAAAAAACTTGTTAACACAAAAACACCAAAGTGTACAGAATAACTTCAAATCGCATTTGGAGACGTTTTAGACCATTTTGTGATTTTCGAAAAAACTTTTCACAAAAAAACATCAAAGAGCACAAAATAGCTTAATATCGTATTTAAAAACGTTTTAGACCATTTTGAGCATTTCGACAAAAATTTTTCACACAAAACATCAAAGTGTACAGAATAGCTTCAAATCGCATTTGGAGACGTTTTAGACCATTTTGTGATTTTCGAAAAAACTTTTTAACACAAAAACACCAAAGTGCTTAGAATAGCTCCAAATCGCATTTGGAGACGTTTTAGACCATTTGGTGATTTTCGAAAAAAATTGTTAACATAAAAACATCAAAGTGTACAGAATAGCTTCAAATCGCATTTGGAGACGTTTTAGACCAATTTGTGATTTTCGAAAAAACTTGTTAACATAAAAACATCAAAGTGTTCAGAATAGCTTGAAATCGCATTTGGAGACGTTTTAGACCATTTTGTGATTTTCGAAAAAACTTTTCACACAAAAACATCAAAGAGCACAAAATAGCTTAATATCGTATTTAAAAACGTTTTAGACCATTTTGAGCATTTCGACAAAAATTTTTCACACAAAACATCAAAGTGTACAGAATAGCTTCAAATCGCATTTTGAGCCGTTTTAGACCATTTTGTGATTTTCGAAAAAACTTGTTAACATAAAAACACCAAAGTGCTTAGAATAGCTTCAAATCGCATTTGGAGACGTTTTAGACCATTTTGTGATTTTCGAAAAAACTTGTTAACATAAAAACATCAAAGTGTTCAGAATAGCTTCAAATCGCATTTGGAGACGTTTTAGACCATTTTGTTATTTTCGAAAAAACTTTGTTACACAAAAACACCAAAGTGCTTAGAATAGCTTCAAATCGCATTTGGAGACGTTTTAGACCATTTTGTGATTTTCGAAAAAAGTTGTTAACATAAAAACATCAAAGTGTACAGAATAGCTTCATATCGCATTTGGAGACGTTTTAGACCATTTTGTGATTTTCGAAAAAACTTGTTAACACAAAAACACCAAAGTGTACAGAATAGTTTCAAATCGCATTTGGAGACGTTTTAGACCATTTTGTGATTTTCGAAAAAACTTTTCACACAAAAACATCAAAGTGTACAGAATAGCTTCAAATCGCATTTGGAGACGTTTTAGACCATTTTGTGATTTTCGAAAAAACTTGTTAACATAAAAACATCAAAGTGTACAGAATAGCTTCAAATCGCATTTGGAGACGTTTTAGACCATTTTGTGATTTTCGAAAAAACTTTTCACACAAAAACATCAAAGAGCACAAAATAGCTTAGAATAGCTTCAAATCGCATTTGGAGACGTTTTAGACCATTTTGTGATTTTCGAAAAAACTTGTTAACACAAAAACACCAAAGTGTACAGAATAGCTTCAAATCGCATTTGGAGACGTTTTAGACCATTTTGTGATTTTCGAAAAAACTTGTTAACATAAAAACATCAAAGTGTACAGAATAGCTTCATATCGCATTTGGAGAATTTTTAGACCATTTTGTGATTTTCGAAAAAACTTGTTAACACAAAAACACCAAAGTGTACAGAATAGTTTCAAATCGCATTTGGAGACGTTTTAGACCATTTTGTGATTTTCGAAAAAACTTTTCACACAAAAACATCAAAGTGTACAGAATAGCTTCAAATCGCATTTGGAGACGTTTTAGACCATTTTGTGATTTTCGAAAAAAGTTGTTAACATAAAAACATCAAAGTGTACAGAATAGCTTCATATCGCATTTGGAGACGTTTTAGACCATTTTGTGATTTTCGAAAAAACTTGTTAACACAAAAACACCAAAGTGTACAGAATAACTTCAAATCGCATTTGGAGACGTTTTAGACCATTTTGTGATTTTCGAAAAAACTTTTCACAAAAAAACATCAAAGAGCACAAAATAGCTTAATATCGTATTTAAAAACGTTTTAGACCATTTTGAGCATTTCGACAAAAATTTTTCACACAAAACATCAAAGTGTACAGAATAGCTTCAAATCGCATTTGGAGACGTTTTAGACCATTTTGTGATTTTCGAAAAAACTTTTTAACACAAAAACACCAAAGTGCTTAGAATAGCTCCAAATCGCATTTGGAGACGTTTTAGACCATTTGGTGATTTTCGAAAAAAATTGTTAACATAAAAACATCAAAGTGTACAGAATAGCTTCAAATCGCATTTGGAGACGTTTTAGACCAATTTGTGATTTTCGAAAAAACTTGTTAACATAAAAACATCAAAGTGTTCAGAATAGCTTGAAATCGCATTTGGAGACGTTTTAGACCATTTTGTGATTTTCGAAAAAACTTTTCACACAAAAACATCAAAGAGCACAAAATAGCTTAATATCGTATTTAAAAACGTTTTAGACCATTTTGAGCATTTCGACAAAAATTTTTCACACAAAACATCAAAGTGTACAGAATAGCTTCAAATCGCATTTTGAGCCGTTTTAGACCATTTTGTGATTTTCGAAAAAACTTGTTAACATAAAAACACCAAAGTGCTTAGAATAGCTTCAAATCGCATTTGGAGACGTTTTAGACCATTTTGTGATTTTCGAAAAAACTTGTTAACATAAAAACATCAAAGTGTTCAGAATAGCTTCAAATCGCATTTGGAGACGTTTTAGACCATTTTGTTATTTTCGAAAAAACTTTGTTACACAAAAACACCAAAGTGCTTAGAATAGCTTCAAATCGCATTTGGAGACGTTTTAGACCATTTTGTGATTTTCGAAAAAAGTTGTTAACATAAAAACATCAAAGTGTACAGAATAGCTTCATATCGCATTTGGAGACGTTTTAGACCATTTTGTGATTTTCGAAAAAACTTGTTAACACAAAAACACCAAAGTGTACAGAATAGTTTCAAATCGCATTTGGAGACGTTTTAGACCATTTTGTGATTTTCGAAAAAACTTTTCACACAAAAACATCAAAGTGTACAGAATAGCTTCAAATCGCATTTGGAGACGTTTTAGACCATTTTGTGATTTTCGAAAAAACTTGTTAACATAAAAACATCAAAGTGTACAGAATAGCTTCAAATCGCATTTGGAGACGTTTTAGACCATTTTGTGATTTTCGAAAAAACTTTTCACACAAAAACATCAAAGAGCACAAAATAGCTTAGAATAGCTTCAAATCGCATTTGGAGACGTTTTAGACCATTTTGTGATTTTCGAAAAAACTTGTTAACACAAAAACACCAAAGTGTACAGAATAGCTTCAAATCGCATTTGGAGACGTTTTAGACCATTTTGTGATTTTCGAAAAAACTTGTTAACATAAAAACATCAAAGTGTACAGAATAGCTTCATATCGCATTTGGAGAATTTTTAGACCATTTTGTGATTTTCGAAAAAACTTGTTAACACAAAAACACCAAAGTGTACAGAATAGTTTCAAATCGCATTTGGAGACGTTTTAGACCATTTTGTGATTTTCGAAAAAACTTTTCACACAAAAACATCAAAGTGTACAGAATAGCTTCAAATCGCATTTGGAGACGTTTTAGACCATTTTGTGATTTTCGAAAAAACTTAACATAAAAACATCAAAGTGTACAGAATAGCTTCAAATCGCATTTGGAGACGTTTTAGACCATTTTGTGATTTTCGAAAAAACTTTTCACACAAAAACATCAAAGAGCACAAAATAGCTTAGAATAGCTTCAAATCGCATTTGGAGACGTTTTAGACCATTTTGTTATTTTCGAAAAAACTTAGTTACACAAAAACACCAAAGTGCTTAGAATAGCTTCAAATCGCATTTGGAGACGTTTTAGACCATTTTGTGATTTTCGAAAAAAGTTGTTAACATAAAAACATCAAAGTGTACAGAATAGCTTCATATCGCATTTGGAGACGTTTTAGACCATTTTGTGATTTTCGAAAAAACTTGTTAACACAAAAACACCAAAGTGTACAGAATAACTTCAAATCGCATTTGGAGACGTTTTAGACCATTTTGTGATTTTCGAAAAAACTTTTCACAAAAAAACATCAAAGAGCACAAAATAGCTTAATATCGTATTTAAAAACGTTTTAGACCATTTTGAGGATTTCGACAAAAATTATTCACACCAAACATCAAAGTGTACAGAATAGCTTCAAATCGCATTTGGAGACGTTTTAGACCATTTTGTGATTTTCGAAAAAACTTTTTAACACAAAAACACCAAAGTGCTTAGAATAGCTTCAAATCGCATTTGGAGACGTTTTAGACCATTTGGTGATTTTCGAAAAAACTTGTTAACATAAAAACATCAAAGTGTACAGAATAGCTTCAAATCGCATTTGGAGACGTTTTAGACCATTTTGTGATTTTCGAAAAAACTTGTTAACATAAAAACATCAAAGTGTTCAGAATAGCTTGAAATCGCATTTGGAGACGTTTTAGACCATTTTGTGATTTTCGAAAAAACTTTTCACAAAAAAACATCAAAGAGCACAAAATAGCTTAATATCGTATTTAAAAACGTTTTAGACCATTTTGAGGATTTCGACAAAAAATTATTCACACCAAACATCAAAGTGAACAGAATAGCTTCAAATCGCATTTGGACATGTTTTAGACCATTTTGTGATTTTCGAAAAAACTTTTCACACAAAAACATCAAAGAGCACAAAATAGCTTAGAATAGCTTCAAATCGCATTTGGAGACGTTTTAGACCATTTTGTGATTTTCGAAAAAACTTGTTAACACAAAAACACCAAAGTGTACAGAATAGCTTCAAATCGCATTTGGAGACGTTTTAGACCATTTTGTGATTTTCGAAAAAACTTGTTAACATAAAAACATCAAAGTGTACAGAATAGCTTCATATCGCATTTGGAGAATTTTTAGACCATTTTGTGATTTTCGAAAAAACTTGTTAACACAAAAACACCAAAGTGTACAGAATAGTTTCAAATCGCATTTGGAGACGTTTTAGACCATTTTGTGATTTTCGAAAAAACTTTTCACACAAAAACATCAAAGTGTACAGAATAGCTTCAAATCGCATTTGGAGACGTTTTAGACCATTTTGTGATTTTCGAAAAAACTTAACATAAAAACATCAAAGTGTACAGAATAGCTTCAAATCGCATTTGGAGACGTTTTAGACCATTTTGTGATTTTCGAAAAAACTTTTCACACAAAAACATCAAAGAGCACAAAATAGCTTAGAATAGCTTCAAATCGCATTTGGAGACGTTTTAGACCATTTTGTTATTTTCGAAAAAACTTAGTTACACAAAAACACCAAAGTGCTTAGAATAGCTTCAAATCGCATTTGGAGACGTTTTAGACCATTTTGTGATTTTCGAAAAAAGTTGTTAACATAAAAACATCAAAGTGTACAGAATAGCTTCATATCGCATTTGGAGACGTTTTAGACCATTTTGTGATTTTCGAAAAAACTTGTTAACACAAAAACACCAAAGTGTACAGAATAACTTCAAATCGCATTTGGAGACGTTTTAGACCATTTTGTGATTTTCGAAAAAACTTTTCACAAAAAAACATCAAAGAGCACAAAATAGCTTAATATCGTATTTAAAAACGTTTTAGACCATTTTGAGGATTTCGACAAAAATTATTCACACCAAACATCAAAGTGTACAGAATAGCTTCAAATCGCATTTGGAGACGTTTTAGACCATTTTGTGATTTTCGAAAAAACTTTTTAACACAAAAACACCAAAGTGCTTAGAATAGCTTCAAATCGCATTTGGAGACGTTTTAGACCATTTGGTGATTTTCGAAAAAACTTGTTAACATAAAAACATCAAAGTGTACAGAATAGCTTCAAATCGCATTTGGAGACGTTTTAGACCATTTTGTGATTTTCGAAAAAACTTGTTAACATAAAAACATCAAAGTGTTCAGAATAGCTTGAAATCGCATTTGGAGACGTTTTAGACCATTTTGTGATTTTCGAAAAAACTTTTCACAAAAAAACATCAAAGAGCACAAAATAGCTTAATATCGTATTTAAAAACGTTTTAGACCATTTTGAGGATTTCGACAAAAAATTATTCACACCAAACATCAAAGTGAACAGAATAGCTTCAAATCGCATTTGGACATGTTTTAGACCATTTTGTGATTTTCGAAAAAACTTGTTAACATAAAACCATCAAAGTGTACAGAATAGCTTCAAATCGCATTTTGAGACATTTTAGAATATTTTGTGATTTTCGAAAAAACTTGGTTACACAAAAAAACCAAAGTGCTTAGAATAGCTTCAAATCGCATTTGGAGACGTTTTAGACCATTTTGAGCATTTCGACAAAAAATTTTTACACAAAACATCAAAGTGTACAGAATAGCTTAAAATCGTATTTGGAGACGTTTTAGACCATTTTGTGATTTTGGAAAAAAGTTGTTAACATAAAAACATCAAAGTGTACAGAATAGCTTCAAATCGCATTTGGAGACGTTATAGACCATTTTGTGATTTTCGAAAAAAGTTGTTAACATAAAAACATCAAAGTGTACAGAATAGCTTCAAATCGCATTTGGAGACGTTTTAGACCATTTTGTGATTTTCGAAAAAACTTTTCACACAAAAACATCAAAGAGCACAAAATAGCTTAATATCGTATTTAAAAACTTTTTAGACCATTTTGAGCATTTCGACAAAAATTTTTTACACAAAACATCAAAGTGTACAGAATAGCTTCAAATCGCATTTGGAGACGTTTTAGACCATTTTGTGATTTTCGAAAAAACTTGTTAACATAAAAACACCAAAGTGTTTAGAATAGCTTCAAATCGCATTTGGAGACGTTTTAGACCATTTTGTGATTTTCGAAAAAACTTGTTCACATAAAAACATTAAAGTGTACAGAATAGCTTCAAATCGCATTTGGAGACGTTTTAGACCATTTTGTGATTTTCGAAAAAACTTTTCACACATCAAAGAGCACAAAATAGCTTAATATCGTATTTAAAAACGTTTTAGACCATTTTGAGCATTTCGACAAAAATTTTTCACACAAAACATCAAAGTGTACAGAATAGCTTCAAATCGCATTTGGAGACGTTTTAGACCATTTTGTGATTTTCGAAAAAACTTTTTAACACAAAAACACCAAAGTGCTTAGAATAGCTCCAAATCGCATTTGGAGACGTTTTAGACCATTTGGTGATTTTCGAAAAAAATTGTTAACATAAAAACATCAAAGTGTACAGAATAGCTTCAAATCGCATTTGGAGACGTTTTAGACCATTTTGTGATTTTCGAAAAAACTTGTTAACATAAAAACATCAAAGTGTTCAGAATAGCTTGAAATCGCATTTGGAGACGTTTTAGACCATTTTGTGATTTTCGAAAAAACTTTTCACACAAAAACATCAAAGAGCACAAAATAGCTTAATATCGTATTTAAAAACGTTTTAGACCATTTTGAGCATTTCGACAAAAAATTTTCACACAAAACATCAAAGTGTACAGAATAGCTTCAAATCGCATTTTGAGACGTTTTAGACCATTTTGTGATTTTCGAAAAAACTTGTTAACATAAAAACACCAAAGTGCTTAGAATAGCTTCAAATCGCATTTGGAGACGTTTTAGACCATTTTGTGATTTTCGAAAAAACTTGTTAACATAAAAACATCAAAGTGTTCAGAATAGCTTCAAATCGCATTTGGAGACGTTTTAGACCATTTTGTTATTTTCGAAAAAACTTAGTTACACAAAAACACCAAAGTGCTTAGAATAGCTTCAAATCGCATTTGGAGACGTTTTAGACCATTTTGTGATTTTCGAAAAAAGTTGTTAACATAAAAACATCAAAGTGTACAGAATAGCTTCATATCGCATTTGGAGACGTTTTAGACCATTTTGTGATTTTCGAAAAAACTTGTTAACACAAAAACACCAAAGTGTACAGAATAGTTTCAAATCGCATTTGGAGACGTTTTAGACCATTTTGTGATTTTCGAAAAAACTTTTCACACAAAAACATCAAAGTGTACAGAATAGCTTCAAATCGCATTTGGAGACGTTATAGACCATTTTGTGATTTTCGAAAAAAGTTGTTAACATAAAAACATCAAAGAGCACAAAATAGCTTAATATCGTATTTAAAAACGTTTTAGACCATTTTGAGCATTTCGACAACAATTTTTTACACAAAACATCAAAGTGTACAGAATAGCTTCAAATCGCATTTGGAGACGTTTTAGACCATTTTGTGATTTTCGAAAAAACTTGTTAACATAAAAACACCAAAGTGTTTAGAATAGCTTCAAATCGCATTTGGAGACGTTTTAGACCATTTTGTGATTTTCGAAAAAACTTGTTCACATAAAAACATCAAAGTGTACAGAATAGCTTCAAATCGCATTTGGAGACGTTTTAGACCATTTTGTGATTTTCGAAAACACTTTTCACACATCAAACTTTTCACACATCAAAGAGCATAAAATAGCTTAATATCGTATTTAAAAACGTTTTAGACCATTTTGAGCATTTCGACAAAAATTTTTCACACAAAACATCAAAGTGTACAGAATAGCTTCAAATCGCATTTGGAGACGTTTTAGACCATTTTGTGATTTTCGAAAAAACTTTTTAACACAAAAACACCAAAGTGCTTAGGATAGCTCCAAATCGCATTTGGAGACGTTTTAGACCATTTGGTGATTTTCGAAAAAAATTGTTAACATAAAAACATCAAAGTGTACAGAATAGCTTCAAATCGCATTTGGAGACGTTTTAGACCATTTTGTGATTTTCGAAAAAACTTGTTAACATAAAAACATCAAAGTGTTCAGAATAGCTTGAAATCGCATTTGGAGACGTTTTAGACCATTTTGTGATTTTCGAAAAAACTTTTCACACAAAAACATCAAAGAGCACAAAATAGCTTAATATCGTATTTAAAAACGTTTTAGACCATTTTGAGCATTTCGACAAAAATTTTTCACACAAAACATCAAAGTGTACAGAATAGCTTCAAATCGCATTTTGAGACGTTTTAGACCATTTTGTGATTTTTGAAAAAACTTGTTAACATAAAAACACCAAAGTGCTTAGAATAGCTTCAAATCGCATTTGGAGACGTTTTAGACCATTTTGTGATTTTTGAAAAAACTTGTTAACATAAAAACACCAAAGTGTACAGAATAGCTTCAAATCGCATTTGGAGACGTTTTAGACCATTTTGTGATTTTCGAAAAAACTTGTTAACATAAAAACATCAAAGTGTTCAGAATAGCTTGAAATCGCATTTGGAGACGTTTTAGACCATTTTGTGATTTTCGAAAAAACTTTTCACACAAAAACATCAAAGAGCACAAAATAGCTTAATATCGTATTTAAAAACGTTTTAGACCATTTTGAGCATTTCGACAAAAATTTTTCACACAAAACATCAAAGTGTACAGAATAGCTTCAAATCGCATTTTGAGACGTTTTAGACCATTTTGTGATTTTCGAAAAAACTTGTTAACATAAAAACACCAAAGTGCTTAGAATAGCTTCAAATCGCATTTGGAGACGTTTTAGACCATTTTGTGATTTTCGAAAAAACTTGTTAACATAAAAACATCAAAGTGTTCAGAATAGCTTCAAATCGCATTTGGAGACGTTTTAGACCATTTTGTTATTTTCGAAAAAACTTAGTTACACAAAAACACCAAAGTGCTTAGAATAGCTTCAAATCGCATTTGGAGACGTTTTAGACCATTTTGTGATTTTCGAAAAAAGTTGTTAACATAAAAACATCAAAGTGTACAGAATAGCTTCATATCGCATTTGGAGACGTTTTAGACCATTTTGTGATTTTCGAAAAAACTTGTTAACACAAAAACACCAAAGTGTACAGAATAGTTTCAAATCGCATTTGGAGACGTTTTAGACCATTTTGTGATTTTCGAAAAAACTTTTCACACAAAAACATCAAAGTGTACAGAATAGCTTCAAATCGCATTTGGAGACGTTATAGACCATTTTGTGATTTTCGAAAAAAGTTGTTAACATAAAAACATCAAAGAGCACAAAATAGCTTAATATCGTATTTAAAAACGTTTTAGACCATTTTGAGCATTTCGACAACAATTTTTTACACAAAACATCAAAGTGTACAGAATAGCTTCAAATCGCATTTGGAGACGTTTTAGACCATTTTGTGATTTTCGAAAAAACTTGTTAACATAAAAACACCAAAGTGTTTAGAATAGCTTCAAATCGCATTTGGAGACGTTTTAGACCATTTTGTGATTTTCGAAAAAACTTGTTCACATAAAAACATCAAAGTGTACAGAATAGCTTCAAATCGCATTTGGAGACGTTTTAGACCATTTTGTGATTTTCGAAAACACTTTTCACACATCAAACTTTTCACACATCAAAGAGCACAAAATAGCTTAATATCGTATTTAAAAACGTTTTAGACCATTTTGAGCATTTCGATAAAAATTTTTCACACAAAACATCAAAGTGTACAGAATAGCTTCAAATCGCATTTGGAGACGTTTTAGACCATTTTGTGATTTTCGAAAAAACTTTTTAACACAAAAACACCAAAGTGCTTAGAATAGCTCCAAATCGCATTTGGAGACGTTTTAGACCATTTGGTGATTTTCGAAAAAAATTGTTAACATAAAAACATCAAAGTCTACAGAATAGCTTCAAATCGCATTTGGAGACGTTTTAGACCATTTTGTGATTTTCGAAAAAACTTGTTAACATAAAAACATCAAAGTGTTCAGAATAGCTTGAAATCGCATTTGGAGACGTTTTAGACCATTTTGTGATTTTCGAAAAAACCTTTCACACAAAAACATCAAAGAGCACAAAATAGCTTAATATCGTATTTAAAAACGTTTTAGACCATTTTGAGCATTTCGACAAAAATTTTTCACACAAAACATCAAAGTGTACAGAATAGCTTCAAATCGCATTTTGAGACGTTTTAGACCATTTTGTGATTTTCGAAAAAACTTGTTAACATAAAAACACCAAAGTGCTTAGAATAGCTTCAAATCGCATTTGGAGACGTTTTAGACCATTTTGTGATTTTCGAAAAAACTTGTTAACATAAAAACATCAAAGTGTTCAGAATAGCTTCAAATCGCATTTGGAGACGTTTTAGACCATTTTGTTATTTTCGAAAAAACTTAGTTACACAAAAACACCAAAGTGCTTAGAATAGCTTCAAATCGCATTTGGAGACGTTTTAGACCATTTTGTGATTTTCGAAAAAAGTTGTTAACATAAAAACATCAAAGTGTACAGAATAGCTTCATATCGCATTTGGAGACGTTTTAGACCATTTTGTGATTTTCGAAAAAACTTGTTAACATAAAAACACCAAAGTGTTTAGAATAGCTTCAAATCGCATTTGGAGACGTTTTAGACCATTTTGTGATTTTCGAAAAAACTTGTTCACATAAAAACATCAAAGTGTACAGAATAGCTTCAAATCGCATTTGGAGACGTTTTAGACCATTTTGTGATTTTCGAAAAAACTTGTTAACATAAAAACATCAAAGTGTTCAGAATAGCTTGAAATCGCATTTGGAGACGTTTTAGACCATTTTGTGATTTTCGAAAAAACTTTTCACAAAAAAACATCAAAGAGCACAAAATAGCTTAATATCGTATTTAAAAACGTTTTAGACCATTTTGAGGATTTCGACAAAAAATTATTCACACCAAACATCAAAGTGAACAGAATAGCTTCAAATCGCATTTGGACATGTTTTAGACCATTTTGTGATTTTCGAAAAAACTTGTTAACATAAAACCATCAAAGTGTACAGAATAGCTTCAAATCGCATTTTGAGACATTTTAGAATATTTTGTGATTTTCGAAAAAACTTGGTTACACAAAAAAACCAAAGTGCTTAGAATAGCTTCAAATCGCATTTGGAGACGTTTTAGACCATTTTGAGCATTTCGACAAAAAATTTTTACACAAAACATCAAAGTGTACAGAATAGCTTAAAATCGTATTTGGAGACGTTTTAGACCATTTTGTGATTTTGGAAAAAAGTTGTTAACATAAAAACATCAAAGTGTACAGAATAGCTTCAAATCGCATTTGGAGACGTTATAGACCATTTTGTGATTTTCGAAAAAAGTTGTTAACATAAAAACATCAAAGTGTACAGAATAGCTTCAAATCGCATTTGGAGACGTTTTAGACCATTTTGTGATTTTCGAAAAAACTTTTCACACAAAAACATCAAAGAGCACAAAATAGCTTAATATCGTATTTAAAAACTTTTTAGACCATTTTGAGCATTTCGACAAAAATTTTTTACACAAAACATCAAAGTGTACAGAATAGCTTCAAATCGCATTTGGAGACGTTTTAGACCATTTTGTGATTTTCGAAAAAACTTGTTAACATAAAAACACCAAAGTGTTTAGAATAGCTTCAAATCGCATTTGGAGACGTTTTAGACCATTTTGTGATTTTCGAAAAAACTTGTTCACATAAAAACATTAAAGTGTACAGAATAGCTTCAAATCGCATTTGGAGACGTTTTAGACCATTTTGTGATTTTCGAAAAAACTTTTCACACATCAAAGAGCACAAAATAGCTTAATATCGTATTTAAAAACGTTTTAGACCATTTTGAGCATTTCGACAAAAATTTTTCACACAAAACATCAAAGTGTACAGAATAGCTTCAAATCGCATTTGGAGACGTTTTAGACCATTTTGTGATTTTCGAAAAAACTTTTTAACACAAAAACACCAAAGTGCTTAGAATAGCTCCAAATCGCATTTGGAGACGTTTTAGACCATTTGGTGATTTTCGAAAAAAATTGTTAACATAAAAACATCAAAGTGTACAGAATAGCTTCAAATCGCATTTGGAGACGTTTTAGACCATTTTGTGATTTTCGAAAAAACTTGTTAACATAAAAACATCAAAGTGTTCAGAATAGCTTGAAATCGCATTTGGAGACGTTTTAGACCATTTTGTGATTTTCGAAAAAACTTTTCACACAAAAACATCAAAGAGCACAAAATAGCTTAATATCGTATTTAAAAACGTTTTAGACCATTTTGAGCATTTCGACAAAAAATTTTCACACAAAACATCAAAGTGTACAGAATAGCTTCAAATCGCATTTTGAGACGTTTTAGACCATTTTGTGATTTTCGAAAAAACTTGTTAACATAAAAACACCAAAGTGCTTAGAATAGCTTCAAATCGCATTTGGAGACGTTTTAGACCATTTTGTGATTTTCGAAAAAACTTGTTAACATAAAAACATCAAAGTGTTCAGAATAGCTTCAAATCGCATTTGGAGACGTTTTAGACCATTTTGTTATTTTCGAAAAAACTTAGTTACACAAAAACACCAAAGTGCTTAGAATAGCTTCAAATCGCATTTGGAGACGTTTTAGACCATTTTGTGATTTTCGAAAAAAGTTGTTAACATAAAAACATCAAAGTGTACAGAATAGCTTCATATCGCATTTGGAGACGTTTTAGACCATTTTGTGATTTTCGAAAAAACTTGTTAACACAAAAACACCAAAGTGTACAGAATAGTTTCAAATCGCATTTGGAGACGTTTTAGACCATTTTGTGATTTTCGAAAAAACTTTTCACACAAAAACATCAAAGTGTACAGAATAGCTTCAAATCGCATTTGGAGACGTTATAGACCATTTTGTGATTTTCGAAAAAAGTTGTTAACATAAAAACATCAAAGAGCACAAAATAGCTTAATATCGTATTTAAAAACGTTTTAGACCATTTTGAGCATTTCGACAACAATTTTTTACACAAAACATCAAAGTGTACAGAATAGCTTCAAATCGCATTTGGAGACGTTTTAGACCATTTTGTGATTTTCGAAAAAACTTGTTAACATAAAAACACCAAAGTGTTTAGAATAGCTTCAAATCGCATTTGGAGACGTTTTAGACCATTTTGTGATTTTCGAAAAAACTTGTTCACATAAAAACATCAAAGTGTACAGAATAGCTTCAAATCGCATTTGGAGACGTTTTAGACCATTTTGTGATTTTCGAAAACACTTTTCACACATCAAACTTTTCACACATCAAAGAGCATAAAATAGCTTAATATCGTATTTAAAAACGTTTTAGACCATTTTGAGCATTTCGACAAAAATTTTTCACACAAAACATCAAAGTGTACAGAATAGCTTCAAATCGCATTTGGAGACGTTTTAGACCATTTTGTGATTTTCGAAAAAACTTTTTAACACAAAAACACCAAAGTGCTTAGGATAGCTCCAAATCGCATTTGGAGACGTTTTAGACCATTTGGTGATTTTCGAAAAAAATTGTTAACATAAAAACATCAAAGTGTACAGAATAGCTTCAAATCGCATTTGGAGACGTTTTAGACCATTTTGTGATTTTCGAAAAAACTTGTTAACATAAAAACATCAAAGTGTTCAGAATAGCTTGAAATCGCATTTGGAGACGTTTTAGACCATTTTGTGATTTTCGAAAAAACTTTTCACACAAAAACATCAAAGAGCACAAAATAGCTTAATATCGTATTTAAAAACGTTTTAGACCATTTTGAGCATTTCGACAAAAATTTTTCACACAAAACATCAAAGTGTACAGAATAGCTTCAAATCGCATTTTGAGACGTTTTAGACCATTTTGTGATTTTTGAAAAAACTTGTTAACATAAAAACACCAAAGTGCTTAGAATAGCTTCAAATCGCATTTGGAGACGTTTTAGACCATTTTGTGATTTTTGAAAAAACTTGTTAACATAAAAACACCAAAGTGTACAGAATAGCTTCAAATCGCATTTGGAGACGTTTTAGACCATTTTGTGATTTTCGAAAAAACTTGTTAACATAAAAACATCAAAGTGTTCAGAATAGCTTGAAATCGCATTTGGAGACGTTTTAGACCATTTTGTGATTTTCGAAAAAACTTTTCACACAAAAACATCAAAGAGCACAAAATAGCTTAATATCGTATTTAAAAACGTTTTAGACCATTTTGAGCATTTCGACAAAAATTTTTCACACAAAACATCAAAGTGTACAGAATAGCTTCAAATCGCATTTTGAGACGTTTTAGACCATTTTGTGATTTTCGAAAAAACTTGTTAACATAAAAACACCAAAGTGCTTAGAATAGCTTCAAATCGCATTTGGAGACGTTTTAGACCATTTTGTGATTTTCGAAAAAACTTGTTAACATAAAAACATCAAAGTGTTCAGAATAGCTTCAAATCGCATTTGGAGACGTTTTAGACCATTTTGTTATTTTCGAAAAAACTTAGTTACACAAAAACACCAAAGTGCTTAGAATAGCTTCAAATCGCATTTGGAGACGTTTTAGACCATTTTGTGATTTTCGAAAAAAGTTGTTAACATAAAAACATCAAAGTGTACAGAATAGCTTCATATCGCATTTGGAGACGTTTTAGACCATTTTGTGATTTTCGAAAAAACTTGTTAACACAAAAACACCAAAGTGTACAGAATAGTTTCAAATCGCATTTGGAGACGTTTTAGACCATTTTGTGATTTTCGAAAAAACTTTTCACACAAAAACATCAAAGTGTACAGAATAGCTTCAAATCGCATTTGGAGACGTTATAGACCATTTTGTGATTTTCGAAAAAAGTTGTTAACATAAAAACATCAAAGAGCACAAAATAGCTTAATATCGTATTTAAAAACGTTTTAGACCATTTTGAGCATTTCGACAACAATTTTTTACACAAAACATCAAAGTGTACAGAATAGCTTCAAATCGCATTTGGAGACGTTTTAGACCATTTTGTGATTTTCGAAAAAACTTGTTAACATAAAAACACCAAAGTGTTTAGAATAGCTTCAAATCGCATTTGGAGACGTTTTAGACCATTTTGTGATTTTCGAAAAAACTTGTTCACATAAAAACATCAAAGTGTACAGAATAGCTTCAAATCGCATTTGGAGACGTTTTAGACCATTTTGTGATTTTCGAAAACACTTTTCACACATCAAACTTTTCACACATCAAAGAGCACAAAATAGCTTAATATCGTATTTAAAAACGTTTTAGACCATTTTGAGCATTTCGATAAAAATTTTTCACACAAAACATCAAAGTGTACAGAATAGCTTCAAATCGCATTTGGAGACGTTTTAGACCATTTTGTGATTTTCGAAAAAACTTTTTAACACAAAAACACCAAAGTGCTTAGAATAGCTCCAAATCGCATTTGGAGACGTTTTAGACCATTTGGTGATTTTCGAAAAAAATTGTTAACATAAAAACATCAAAGTCTACAGAATAGCTTCAAATCGCATTTGGAGACGTTTTAGACCATTTTGTGATTTTCGAAAAAACTTGTTAACATAAAAACATCAAAGTGTTCAGAATAGCTTGAAATCGCATTTGGAGACGTTTTAGACCATTTTGTGATTTTCGAAAAAACCTTTCACACAAAAACATCAAAGAGCACAAAATAGCTTAATATCGTATTTAAAAACGTTTTAGACCATTTTGAGCATTTCGACAAAAATTTTTCACACAAAACATCAAAGTGTACAGAATAGCTTCAAATCGCATTTTGAGACGTTTTAGACCATTTTGTGATTTTCGAAAAAACTTGTTAACATAAAAACACCAAAGTGCTTAGAATAGCTTCAAATCGCATTTGGAGACGTTTTAGACCATTTTGTGATTTTCGAAAAAACTTGTTAACATAAAAACATCAAAGTGTTCAGAATAGCTTCAAATCGCATTTGGAGACGTTTTAGACCATTTTGTTATTTTCGAAAAAACTTAGTTACACAAAAACACCAAAGTGCTTAGAATAGCTTCAAATCGCATTTGGAGACGTTTTAGACCATTTTGTGATTTTCGAAAAAAGTTGTTAACATAAAAACATCAAAGTGTACAGAATAGCTTCATATCGCATTTGGAGACGTTTTAGACCATTTTGTGATTTTCGAAAAAACTTGTTAACATAAAAACACCAAAGTGTTTAGAATAGCTTCAAATCGCATTTGGAGACGTTTTAGACCATTTTGTGATTTTCGAAAAAACTTGTTCACATAAAAACATCAAAGTGTACAGAATAGCTTCAAATCGCATTTGGAGACGTTTTAGACCATTTTGTGATTTTCGAAAAAACTTTTCACACATCAAACTTTTCACACATCAAAGAGCACAAAATAGCTTAATATCGTATTTAAAAACGTTTTAGACCATTTTGAGCATTTCGACAAAAATTTTTCACACAAAACATCAAAGTGTACAGAATAGCTTCAAATCGCATTTGGAGACGTTTTAGACCATTTTGTGATTTTCGAAAAAACTTTTTAACACAAAAACACCAAAGTGCTTAGAATAGCTCCAAATCGCATTTGGAGACGTTTTAGACCATTTGGTGATTTTCGAAAAAAATTGTTAACATAAAAACATCAAAGTGTACAGAATAGCTTCAAATCGCATTTGGAGACGTTTTAGACCATTTTGTGATTTTCGAAAAAACTTTTTAACATAAAAACATCAAAGTGTTCAGAATAGCTTGAAATCGCATTTGGAGACGTTTTAGACCATTTTGTGATTTTCGAAAAAACTTGTTAACATAAAAACACCAAAGTGCTTAGAATAGCTTCAAATCGCATTTGGAGACGTTTTAGACCATTTTGTGATTTTCGAAAAAACTTGTTAACATAAAAACATCAAAGTGTTCAGAATAGCTTCAAATCGCATTTGGAGACGTTTTAGACCATTTTGTTATTTTCGAAAAAACTTAGTTACACAAAAACACCAAAGTGCTTAGAATAGCTTCAAATCGCATTTGGAGACGTTTTAGACCATTTTTTGATTTTCGAAAAAAGTTGTTAACATAAAAACACCAAAGTGTACAGAATAGTTTCAAATCGCATTTGGAGACGTTTTAGACCATTTTGTGATTTTCGAAAAAACTTTTCACACAAAAACATCAAAGTGTACAGAATAGCTTCAAATCGCATTTGGAGACGTTATAGACCATTTTGTGATTTTCGAAAAAAGTTGTTAACATAAAAACATCAAAGAGCACAAAATAGCTTAATATCGTATTTAAAAACGTTTTAGACCATTTTGAGCATTTCGACAACAATTTTTTACACAAAACATCAAAGTGTACAGAATAGCTTCAAATCGCATTTGGAGACGTTTTAGACCATTTTGTGATTTTCGAAAAAACTTGTTAACATAAAAACACCAAAGTGTTTAGAATAGCTTCAAATCGCATTTGGAGACGTTTTAGACCATTTTGTGATTTTCGAAAAAACTTGTTCACATAAAAACATCAAAGTGTACAGAATAGCTTCAAATCGCATTTGGAGACGTTTTAGACCATTTTGTGATTTTCGAAAACACTTTTCACACATCAAACTTTTCACACATCAAAGAGCACAAAATAGCTTAATATCGTATTTAAAAACGTTTTAGACCATTTTGAGCATTTCGACAAAAATTTTTCACACAAAACATCAAAGTGTACAGAATAGCTTCAAATCGCATTTGGAGACGTTTTAGACCATTTTGTGATTTTCGAAAAAACTTTTTAACACAAAAACACCAAAGTGCTTAGAATAGCTCCAAATCGCATTTGGAGACGTTTTAGACCATTTTGTGATTTTCGAAAAAACTTGTTAACATAAAAACATCAAAGTGTTCAGAATAGCTTGAAATCGCATTTGGAGACGTTTTAGACCATTTTGTGATTTTCGAAAAAACTTTTCACACAAAAACATCAAAGAGCACAAAATAGCTTAATATCGTATTTAAAAACGTTTTAGACCATTTTGAGCATTTCGACAAAAATTTTTCACACAAAACATCAAAGTGAACAGAATAGCTTCAAATCGCATTTTGAGACGTTTTAGACCATTTTGTGATTTTCGAAAAAACTTGTTAACATAAAAACACCAAAGTGCTTAGAATAGCTTCAAATGGCATTTGGAGACGTTTTAGACCATTTTGTGATTTTCGAAAAAACTTGTTGACATAAAAACATCAAAGTGTTCAGAATAGCTTCAAATCGCATTTGGAGACGTTTTAGACCATTTTGTTATTTTCGAAAAAACTTAGTTACACAAAAACACCAAAGTGCTTAGAATAGCTTCAAATCGCATTTGGAGACGTTTTAGACCATTTTGTGATTTTCGAAAAAAGTTGTTAACATAAAAACATCAAAGTGTACAGAATAGCTTCATATCGCATTTGGAGACGTTTTAGACCATTTTGTGATTTTCGAAAAAACTTGTTAACACAAAAACACCAAATAGTCTAGGACCTGGGTCAGATTTGTATGCATTTAATTTAGGAGAGAATTATGTTATAGGATAATTTGATCCCAACGAACAACATGGAATGTGTGCCAAATTCGCTATCCGGGACGAACATGCCCAAAATCGGGGTCAAAGGTTAAAAATGTGTCGTTCTTATATCTCGACAACCACTTGTCGTACCGATATGCTTTTAGTATGGTATCAAATGAAAGCATACACAATATACTACCCATTGCTACCCAACTTGTATTGAAAATGTTTATTTATGAAGCTAATTATATGGAAAATGTGCATATTTTGATTATTTTTATACAAAAAATGAATATTTGGTAGCGTAATTGTTATGTTTTTTTATTTAATATTAAATAATTTAAGTGTTTGGAAAAACTATTTGGTATCAAATGAAAGCCCGTAAAATATTCTATCCATTGCTACCCAACTTGCATTAAAAATCTGTAATTAATTATGATGCTAATTTTGTTAAAAATGCGCATATTTTATTATTTTTTTACTAAAATAGTGTAAATTTATTTTGGTTTATTTATAATATTAAATAATTCAAGTGTTCCTTAGGTGTCAAATTGTTCAGAATATACATATTTATATTCGGTCTAACACAACTTTTAGCGAAAAAAATGACCAGAAATGCTTTTACTGACCTTTGACCCAAAAATGACCAAAAAACACATTTTCGGGTTAAATTATTCTTTAAAATGCCAATGGACAAACTGTATGGTATCAAATGAAAGCATACACAATATGCTACTCATTGCTACCCAACTTTTAATTGAAAATTTTTAATTATGAAGCTAATTGTATGGAAAATGTGCATATTTTATTATTTTTTTTACTAAAATGAGTATATTAAATAGTGTAAATTTATTTTGGTTTATTTATAATATTAAATAATTCAAGTGTTCCTTAGGTGTCAAATTGTTCAGAATATACATATTTATATTCGGTCTAACACAACTTTTAGCGAAAAAATTACCGGAAATGTTTTTACTGACCTTTGACCCAAAAATGACCAAAAAACACATTTTCGGGTTAAATTATTCTTTAAAATGCCAATGGACAAACTGTATGGTATCAAATGAAAGCATACACAATATACTACCCATTGCTACCCAACTTGTATTGAAAATGTTTATTTATGAAGCTAATTATATGGAAAATGTGCATATTTTGATTATTTTTATACAAAAAATGAATATTTGGTAGCGTAATTGTTATGTTTATTTATATAAAAAAAAAAAAAAAAGAAAAATGTGCATATTTTATTGATTTAAAATGTAACTTATTGGACAAAGTAACACCCAATATGAATAATATTTTTAGTTCAAATTAATGTCATATAGTCTAGGACCTGGGTCAGATTTGTATGCATTTAATTTAGGAGAGAATATCTCAACTGTTATAGGATAATTTGATCTAGACTACCCTTAGCCTAGATATAAAAAAATACAACATAATTAATATCTAAAAGTGATGAAACAGTAAAAATATGCACATTTTTAACAAAATTAGCATCATAATTACAGATTTTTAATACAAGTTGGGTAGCAATGGATAGAATATTTTATGGGCTTTCATTGAATACCAAATAGTTTTTCCAAACACTTAAATTATTTAATATTAAATAAAAAAACATAACAATTACGCTACCAAATATTCATTTTTTGTATAAAAATAATCAAAATATGCATATTTTCCATACAATTAGCTTCATAATTAAAAAGGTTCAATACAAGTTGGGTAGCAATGGGTAGCATATTGTGTATGCTTTCATTTAATACCATACAGTTTGTCCATTGGCATTTTAAAGAATAATTTAACCTGAAAATGTGTTGTTTTTTTTATTTTTGGGTCAAAGGTCAGTAAAAGCACTTCCGGTCATTTTTTCGCTAAAAGTTGTGTTAGACCGAATATAAATATGTATATTCTGAACGATTTGACACCTAAAGAACACTTGAATTATTTAATATTATAAATAGACCAAAATAAATACACTATTTAATATACTCATTTTAGTAAAAAAATAATAAAATATGCACATTTTTGGCAAAATTAGCATCATAATTACAGATTTTTAATACAAGTTGGGTAGCAATGGATAGAATATTTTATGGGCTTTCATTTGATACCAAATAGTTTTTCGAAACACTTAAATTATTTAGTATTATATAAATAAACATAACAATTACGCTACCAAATATTCATTTTTTGTATAAAAATAATCAAAATATGCACATTTTCCATACAATTAGCTTCATAAATAAACATTTTCAATACAAGTTGGGTAGCAATGGGTAGCATATTGTGTATGCTTTCATTTGATACCATAAAGTTTGTCCATTGGCATTTTAAAGAATAATTTAACCAGAAAATGAGTTTTTTGGTCATTTTTGGGTCAAAGGTCAATAAAAGCGTTTCCGGTCATTTTTTCCCTAAAGGTTGTGTTAGACCGAATATAAATATGTATATTCTGAACAATTTGACAACAAAAGCAAATCTGTACGACAAGTGGTTGTCGAGATATAAGAACCACACATTTTTAACCTTTGACCCCGATTTTGGCCATGTTCGTCCCGGATAGCGAATTTGGCACACATTCCATGTTGTTCGTTGGGGTCAAATTATCCTATAACAGTTGAGATATTCTCTCCTAAATTAAATGCATACAAATCTGACCCAGGTCCTAGACTAAAAGTGTACAGAATAGTTTCAAATCGCATTTGGAGACGTTTTAGACCATTTTGTGATTTTCGAAAAAACTTTTCACACAAAAACATCAAAGTGTACAGAATAGCTTCAAATCGCATTTGGAGACGTTTTAGACCATTTTGTGATTTTCGAAAAAACTTGTTAACATAAAAACATCAAAGTGTACAGAATAGCTTCAAATCGCATTTGGAGACGTTTTAGACCATTTTGTGATTTTCGAAAAAACTTTTTAACACAAAAACACCAAAGTGCTTAGAATAGCTTCAAATCGCATTTGGAGACGTTTTAGACCATTTGGTGATTTTCGAAAAAACTTGTTAATATAAAAACATCAAAGTGTACAGAATAGCTTCAAATCGCATTTGGAGACGTTTTAGACCATTTTGTGATTTTCGAAAAAACTTGTTAACATAAAAACATCAAAGTGTTCAGAATAGCTTGAAATCGCATTTGGAGACGTTTTAGACCATTTTGTGATTTTCGAAAAAACTTTTCACACAAAAACATCAAAGAGCACAAAATAGCTTAATATCGTATTTAAAAACGTTTTAGACCATTTTGAGCATTTCGACAAAAATTTTTCACACAAAACATCAAAGTGTACAGAATAGCTTCAAATCGCATTTTGAGACGTTTTAGACCATTTTGTGATTTTCGAAAAAACTTGTTAACATAAAAACACCAAAGTGCTTAGAATAGCTTCAAATCGCATTTGGAGACGTTTTAGACCATTTTGTGATTTTCGAAAAAACTTGTTAACATAAAAACATCAAAGTGTTCAGAATAGCTTCAAATCGCATTTGGAGACGTTTTAGACCATTTTGTTATTTTCGAAAAAACTTAGTTACACAAAAACACCAAAGTGCTTAGAATAGCTTCAAATCGCATTTGGAGACGTTTTAGACCATTTTGTGATTTTCGAAAAAAGTTGTTAATATAAAAACATCAAAGTGTACAGAATAGCTTCATATCGCATTTGGAGACGTTTTAGACCATTTTGTGATTTTCGAAAAAACTTGTTAACACAAAAACACCAAAGTGTACAGAATAGTTTCAAATCGCATTTGGAGACGTTTTAGACCATTTTCTGATTTTCGAAAAAACTTTTCACACAAAAACATCAAAGTGTACAGAATAGCTTCAAATCGCATTTGGAGACGTTTTAGACCATTTTGTGATTTTCGAAAAAACTTGTTAACATAAAAACATCAAAGTGTACAGAATAGCTTCAAATCGCATTTGGAGACGTTTTAGACCATTTTGTGATTTTCGAAAAAACTTTTCACACAAAAACATCAAAGAGCACAAAATAGCTTAGAATAGCTTCAAATCGCATTTGGAGACGTTTTAGACCATTTTGTTATTTGCGAAAAAACTTAGTTACACAAAAACACCAAAGTGCTTAGAATAGCTTCAAATCGCATTTGGAGACGTTTTAGACCATTTTGTGATTTTCGAAAAAAGTTGTTAACATAAAAACATCAAAGTGTACAGAATAGCTTCATATCGCATTTGGAGACGTTTTAGACCATTTTGTGATTTTCGAAAAAACTTGTTAACACAAAAACACCAAAGTGTACAGAATAGCTTCAAATCGCATTTGGAGACGTTTTAGACCATTTTGTGATTTTCGAAAAAACTTTTAACACAAAAACATCAAAGTGTACAGAATAGCTTCAAATCGCATTTGGAGACGTTTTAGACCATTTTGTGATTTTCGAAAAAACTTGTTAACATAAAAACATCAAAGTGTACAGAATAGCTTCAAATCGCATTTGGAGACGTTTTAGACCATTTTGTGATTTTCGAAAAAACTTTTCACACAAAAACATCAAAGAGCACAAAATAGCTTAGAATAGCTTCAAATCGCATTTGGAGACGTTTTAGACCATTTTGTTATTTGCGAAAAAACTTAGTTACACAAAAACACCAAAGTGCTTAGAATAGCTTCAAATCGCATTTGGAGACGTTTTAGACCATTTTGTGATTTTCGAAAAAAGTTGTTAACATAAAAACATCAAAGTGTACAGAATAGCTTCATATCGCATTTGGAGACGTTTTAGACCATTTTGTGATTTTCGAAAAAACTTGTTAATACAAAAACACCAAAGTGTACAGAATAGCTTCAAATCGCATTTGGAGACGTTTTAGACCATTTTGTGATTTTCGAAAAAACTTTTCACACAAAAACATCAAAGTGTACAGAATAGCTTCAAATCGCATTTGGAGACGTTTTAGACCATTTTGTGATTTTCGAAAAAACTTGTTAACATAAAAACATCAAAGTATACAGAATAGCTTCAAATCGCATTTGGAGACGTTTTAGATCATTTTGTGATTTTCGAAAAAACTTTTCACACAAAAACATAAAAGAGCACAAAATAGCTTAATATCGTATTTAAAAACGTTTTAGACCATTTTGAGCATTTCGACAAAAATTTTTCACACAAAACATAAAAGTGTACAGAATAGCTTCAATTCGCATTTGGAGACGTTTTAGACCATTTTGAGATTTTCGAAAAAACCTTTTAACACAAAAACACCAAAGTGCTTAGAATAGCTTCAAATCGCATTTGGAGACGTTTTAGACCATTTTGAGATTTTCGAAAAAACTTTTTAACACAAAAACACAAAAGTGCTTAGAATAGCTTCAAATCGCATTTGGAGACGTTTTAGACCATTTTGTGATTTTCGAAAAAACTTGTTGACATAAAAACACCAAAGTGCTTAGAATAGCTTCAAATCGCATTTGGAGACGTTTTAGACCATTTTGTGATTTTCGAAATAACTTGTTAACATAAAAACATTAAAGTGTACAGAATAGCTTCAAATCGCATTTAGAGACGTTTTAGACCAATTTGTGATTTTGGAAAAAACTTGTTAACATAAAAACACCAAAGTGCTTAGAATAGCTTCAAATCGCATTTTGAGACATTTTAGACAATTTGTGATTTTCGAAAGAACTTGGTTACACAAAAACATAAAAGTGCTTAAAATCGCATTAGAAACCGTTTTAGACCATTTTGAGCATTTCGATAAAACTTTTAACACAAAAACATCAAAGAGCACAAAATAGCTTAATATCGTATTTAAAAACGTTTTAGACAATTTTGAGCATTTCGACACAAATTTTTCACACAAAACATCAAAGTGCTAAGAATAGCTTCAAATCGCATTTGGAGACAATTTAGACCATTTTTTGATTTTCGAAAAAACTTGTTAACATAAAAACACCAAAGTGCTTAGAATAGCTTTAAATCGCATTTGGAGACGTTTTAGACCATTTTGTGATTTTCGAAAAAAATTGTTAACATAAAAACACCAAAGTGCTTAGAATAGCTTCAAATGCCATTTGGAGACGTTTTAGACCATTTTGTGATTTTCGAAAAAACTTGTTAACATAAAAACACCAAAGTGTACAGAATAGCTTCAAATTGCATTTGGAGACGTTTTAGACCATTTTGCGATTTTCGAAAAAACTTGTTAACATAAAAACACAAAAGTGCTTAGAATAGCTTCAAATCGCATTTTGAGACATTTTAGACCATTTTGTGATTTTCGAAAGAACTTGGTTACACAAAAACATAAAAGTGCTTAAAATCGCATGAGAAACCGTTTTAGACAATTTTGAGCATTTCGATAAAACTTTTCACACAAAAACATCAAAGAGCACAAAATAGCTTAATATCGTATTTAATAACGTTTTAGACCATTTTGAGCAATTCGACAAAAATTTTTCACACAAAACATCAAAGTGTACAGAATAGCTTCAAATCGCATATGAAGACATTTTAGACGATTTTGTGATTTTCGAAAAAAGTTGTTAACATAAAAACATCAAAGTGTACAGAATAGCTTCAAATCGCATTTGGAAACGTTTTAGACCATTTTCTGATTTTCGAAAAAAATTGTTAACATAAAAACACCAAAGTGTACAGAATAGCTTTAAATTGCATTTGGAGACGTTTTAGACCATTTTGTGATTTTCGAAAAAACTTGCTAACATAAAAACACCAAAGTGCTTAGAATAGCTTCAAATCGCATATTGAGACATTTTAGAATATTTTGTGATTTTCAAAAAAATTTGGTTACACAAAAACACCAAAGTGCTTAGAATAGCTTCAAATCGCATTTCGAGACGTTTTAGACCATTTTGAGCATTTCGACAAAAATTTTTAACACAAAACATCAAAGTGTACAGAATAGCTTCAAATCGCATATGAAGACATTTTAGACGATTTTGTGATTTTCGAAAAAAGTTGTTAACATAAAAACATCAAAGTGTACAGAATAGCTTCAAATCGCATTTGGAAACGTTTTAGACCATTTTCTGATTTTCGAAAAAAATTGTTAACATAAAAACGTCAAAGTGCTTAGAATAGCTTCAAATCGCATTTGGAGACGTTTTAGACCATTTTGTGATTTTCGAAAAAACTTGTTAACATAAAAACATCAAAGTGTACAGAATAGCTTCAAATCGCATTTGGAGACGTTTAAGACCATTTTGTGATTTTCGAAAAAACTTGTTAACATAAAAACATCAAAGTGTACAGAATAGCTTCAAATCGCATTTGGAGACGTTTTAGACCATTTTGTGATTTTCGAAAAAACTTTTCACACAAAAACATCAAAGAGCACAAAATAGCTTAATATCGTATTTAAAAACGTTTTAGACCATTTTGTGATTTTCGAAAAAACTTGTTAACATAAAAACACCAAAGTGCTTAGAATAGCTTCAAATCGCATTTTGAGACATTTTAGATCATTTTGTGATTTTCGAAAGAACTTGGTTACACAAAAACATAAAAGTGCTTAAAATCGCATTAGAAACCGTTTTAGACCATTTTGAGCATTTCGATAAAACTTTTCACACAAAAACATCAAAGAGCACAAAATAGCTTAATATCGTATTTAAAAACGTTTTAGACCATTTTGAGCATTTCGACAAAAATTTTTCACACAAAACTTCAAAGTGTACAGAATAGCTTCAAATCGCATTTAGAGACGTTTTAGACCATTTTGTGATTTTCGAAAAAACTTGTTAACACAAAAACACCAAAGTGTACAGAATAGTTTCAAATCGCATTTGGAGACGTTTTAGACCATTTTGTGATTTTCGAAAAAACTTTTCACACAAAAACATCAAAGTGTACAGAATAGCTTCAAATCGCATTTGGAGACGTTTTAGACCATTTTGTGATTTTCGAAAAAACTTGTTAACATAAAAACATCAAAGTGTACAGAATAGCTTCAAATCGCATTTGGAGACGTTTTAGACCATTTTGTGATTTTCGAAAAAACTTTTCACACAAAAACATCAAAGAGCACAAAATAGCTTAGAATAGCTTCAAATCGCATTTGGAGACGTTTTAGACCATTTTGTGATTTTCGAAAAAACTTGTTAACACAAAAACACCAAAGTGTACAGAATAGCTTCAAATCGCATTTGGAGACGTTTTAGACAATTTTGTGATTTTCGAAAAAACTTGTTAACATAAAAACATCAAAGTGTACAGAATAGCTTCATATCGCATTTGGAGAATTTTTAGACCATTTTGTGATTTTCGAAAAAACTTGTTAACACAAAAACACCAAAGTGTACAGAATAGTTTCAAATCGCATTTGGAGACGTTTTAGACCATTTTGTGATTTTCGAAAAAACTTTTCACACAAAAACATCAAAGTGTACAGAATAGCTTCAAATCGCATTTGGAGACGTTTTAGACCATTTTGTGATTTTCGAAAAAACTTAACATAAAAACATCAAAGTGTACAGAATAGCTTCAAATCGCATTTGGAGACGTTTTAGACCATTTTGTGATTTTCGAAAAAACTTTTCACACAAAAACATCAAAGAGCACAAAATAGCTTAGAATAGCTTCAAATCGCATTTGGAGACGTTTTAGACCATTTTGTTATTTTCGAAAAAACTTAGTTACACAAAAACACCAAAGTGCTTAGAATAGCTTCAAATCGCATTTGGAGACGTTTTAGACCATTTTGTGATTTTCGAAAAAAGTTGTTAACATAAAAACATCAAAGTGTACAGAATAGCTTCATATCGCATTTGGAGACGTTTTAGACCATTTTGTGATTTTCGAAAAAACTTGTTAACACAAAAACACCAAAGTGTACAGAATAACTTCAAATCGCATTTGGAGACGTTTTAGACCATTTTGTGATTTTCGAAAAAACTTTTCACAAAAAAACATCAAAGAGCACAAAATAGCTTAATATCGTATTTAAAAACGTTTTAGACCATTTTGAGGATTTCGACAAAAATTATTCACACCAAACATCAAAGTGTACAGAATAGCTTCAAATCGCATTTGGAGACGTTTTAGACCATTTTGTGATTTTCGAAAAAACTTTTTAACACAAAAACACCAAAGTGCTTAGAATAGCTTCAAATCGCATTTGGAGACGTTTTAGACCATTTGGTGATTTTCGAAAAAACTTGTTAACATAAAAACATCAAAGTGTACAGAATAGCTTCAAATCGCATTTGGAGACGTTTTAGACCATTTTGTGATTTTCGAAAAAACTTGTTAACATAAAAACATCAAAGTGTTCAGAATAGCTTGAAATCGCATTTGGAGACGTTTTAGACCATTTTGTGATTTTCGAAAAAACTTTTCACAAAAAAACATCAAAGAGCACAAAATAGCTTAATATCGTATTTAAAAACGTTTTAGACCATTTTGAGGATTTCGACAAAAAATTATTCACACCAAACATCAAAGTGAACAGAATAGCTTCAAATCGCACTTGGACATGTTTTAGACCATTTTGTGATTTTCGAAAAAACTTTTCACACAAAAACATCAAAGAGCACAAAATAGCTTAGAATAGCTTCAAATCGCATTTGGAGACGTTTTAGACCATTTTGTGATTTTCGAAAAAACTTGTTAACACAAAAACACCAAAGTGTACAGAATAGCTTCAAATCGCATTTGGAGACGTTTTAGACCATTTTGTGATTTTCGAAAAAACTTGTTAACATAAAAACATCAAAGTGTACAGAATAGCTTCATATCGCATTTGGAGAATTTTTAGACCATTTTGTGATTTTCGAAAAAACTTGTTAACACAAAAACACCAAAGTGTACAGAATAGTTTCAAATCGCATTTGGAGACGTTTTAGACCATTTTGTGATTTTCGAAAAAACTTTTCACACAAAAACATCAAAGTGTACAGAATAGCTTCAAATCGCATTTGGAGACGTTTTAGACCATTTTGTGATTTTCGAAAAAACTTAACATAAAAACATCAAAGTGTACAGAATAGCTTCAAATCGCATTTGGAGACGTTTTAGACCATTTTGTGATTTTCGAAAAAACTTTTCACACAAAAACATCAAAGAGCACAAAATAGCTTAGAATAGCTTCAAATCGCATTTGGAGACGTTTTAGACCATTTTGTTATTTTCGAAAAAACTTAGTTACACAAAAACACCAAAGTGCTTAGAATAGCTTCAAATCGCATTTGGAGACGTTTTAGACCATTTTGTGATTTTCGAAAAAAGTTGTTAACATAAAAACATCAAAGTGTACAGAATAGCTTCATATCGCATTTGGAGACGTTTTAGACCATTTTGTGATTTTCGAAAAAACTTGTTAACACAAAAACACCAAAGTGTACAGAATAACTTCAAATCGCATTTGGAGACGTTTTAGACCATTTTGTGATTTTCGAAAAAACTTTTCACAAAAAAACATCAAAGAGCACAAAATAGCTTAATATCGTATTTAAAAACGTTTTAGACCATTTTGAGGATTTCGACAAAAATTATTCACACCAAACATCAAAGTGTACAGAATAGCTTCAAATCGCATTTGGAGACGTTTTAGACCATTTTGTGATTTTCGAAAAAACTTTTTAACACAAAAACACCAAAGTGCTTAGAATAGCTTCAAATCGCATTTGGAGACGTTTTAGACCATTTGGTGATTTTCGAAAAAACTTGTTAACATAAAAACATCAAAGTGTACAGAATAGCTTCAAATCGCATTTGGAGACGTTTTAGACCATTTTGTGATTTTCGAAAAAACTTGTTAACATAAAAACATCAAAGTGTTCAGAATAGCTTGAAATCGCATTTGGAGACGTTTTAGACCATTTTGTGATTTTCGAAAAAACTTTTCACAAAAAAACATCAAAGAGCACAAAATAGCTTAATATCGTATTTAAAAACGTTTTAGACCATTTTGAGGATTTCGACAAAAAATTATTCACACCAAACATCAAAGTGAACAGAATAGCTTCAAATCGCATTTGGACATGTTTTAGACCATTTTGTGATTTTCGAAAAAACTTGTTAACATAAAACCATCAAAGTGTACAGAATAGCTTCAAATCGCATTTTGAGACATTTTAGAATATTTTGTGATTTTCGAAAAAACTTGGTTACACAAAAAAACCAAAGTGCTTAGAATAGCTTCAAATCGCATTTGGAGACGTTTTAGACCATTTTGAGCATTTCGACAAAAAAATTTTACACAAAACATCAAAGTGTACAGAATAGCTTAAAATCGTATTTGGAGACGTTTTAGACCATTTTGTGATTTTGGAAAAAAGTTGTTAACATAAAAACATCAAAGTGTACAGAATAGCTTCAAATCGCATTTGGAGACGTTATAGACCATTTTGTGATTTTCGAAAAAAGTTGTTAACATAAAAACATCAAAGTGTACAGAATAGCTTCAAATCGCATTTGGAGACGTTTTAGACCATTTTGTGATTTTCGAAAAAACTTTTCACACAAAAACATCAAAGAGCACAAAATAGCTTAATATCGTATTTAAAAACTTTTTAGACCATTTTGAGCATTTCGACAAAAATTTTTTACACAAAACATCAAAGTGTACAGAATAGCTTCAAATCGCATTTGGAGACGTTTTAGACCATTTTGTGATTTTCGAAAAAACTTGTTAACATAAAAACACCAAAGTGTTTAGAATAGCTTCAAATCGCATTTGGAGACGTTTTAGACCATTTTGTGATTTTCGAAAAAACTTGTTCACATAAAAACATTAAAGTGTACAGAATAGCTTCAAATCGCATTTGGAGACGTTTTAGACCATTTTGTGATTTTCGAAAAAACTTTTCACACATCAAAGAGCACAAAATAGCTTAATATCGTATTTAAAAACGTTTCAGACCATTTTGAGCATTTCGACAAAAATTTTTCACACAAAACATCAAAGTGTACAGAATAGCTTCAAATCGCATTTGGAGACGTTTTAGACCATTTTGTGATTTTCGAAAAAACTTTTTAACACAAAAACACCAAAGTGCTTAGAATAGCTCCAAATCGCATTTGGAGATGTTTTAGACCATTTGGTGATTTTCGAAAAAAATTGTTAACATAAAAACATCAAAGTGTACAGAATAGCTTCAAATCGCATTTGGAGACGTTTTAGACCATTTTGTGATTTTCGAAAAAACTTGTTAACATAAAAACATCAAAGTGTTCAGAATAGCTTGAAATCGCATTTGGAGACGTTTTAGACCATTTTGTGATTTTCGAAAAAACTTTTCACACAAAAACATCAAAGAGCACAAAATAGCTTAATATCGTATTCAAAAACGTTTTAGACCATTTTGAGCATTTCGACAAAAAATTTTCACACAAAACATCAAAGTGTACAGAATAGCTTCAAATCGCATTTTGAGACGTTTTAGACCATTTTGTGATTTTCGAAAAAACTTGTTAACATAAAAACACCAAAGTGCTTAGAATAGCTTCAAATCGCATTTGGAGACGTTTTAGACCATTTTGTGATTCTCGAAAAAACTTGTTAACATAAAAACATCAAAGTGTTCAGAATAGCTTCAAATCGCATTTGGAGACGTTTTAGACCATTTTGTTATTTTCGAAAAAACTTTGTTACACAAAAACACCAAAGTGCTTAGAATAGCTTCAAATCGCATTTGGAGACGTTTTAGACCATTTTGTGATTTTCGAAAAAAGTTGTTAACATAAAAACATCAAAGTGTACAGAATAGCTTCATATCGCATTTGGAGACGTTTTAGACCATTTTGTGATTTTCGAAAAAACTTGTTAACACAAAAACACCAAAGTGTACAGAATAGTTTCAAATCGCATTTGGAGACGTTTTAGACCATTTTGTGATTTTCGAAAAAACTTTTCACACAAAAACATCAAAGTGTACAGAATAGCTTCAAATCGCATTTGGAGACGTTTTAGACCATTTTGTGATTTTCGAAAAAACTTTTCACAAAAAAACATCAAAGAGCACAAAATAGCTTAATATCGTATTTAAAAACGTTTTAGACCATTTTGAGGATTTCGACAAAAATTATACACACCAAACATCAAAGTGTACAGAATAGCTTCAAATCGCATTTGGAGACGTTTTAGACCATTTTGTGATTTTCGAAAAAACTTTTTAACACAAAAACACCAAAGTGCTTAGAATAGCTTCAAATCGCATTTGGAGACGTTTTAGACCATTTGGTGATTTTCGAAAAAACTTGTTAACATAAAAACATCAAAGTGTACAGAATAGCTTCAAATCGCATTTGGAGACGTTTTAGACCATTTTGTGATTTTCGAAAAAACTTGTTAACATAAAAACATCAAAGTGTTCAGAATAGCTTGAAATCGCATTTGGAGACGTTTTAGACCATTTTGTGATTTTCGAAAAAACTTTTCACAAAAAAACATCAAAGAGCACAAAATAGCTTAATATCGTATTTAAAAACGTTTTAGACCATTTTGAGGATTTCGACAAAAAATTATTCACACCAAACATCAAAGTGAACAGAATAGCTTCAAATCGCATTTGGACATGTTTTAGACCATTTTGTGATTTTCTAAAAAACTTGTTAACATAAAACCATCAAAGTGTACAGAATAGCTTCAAATCGCATTTTGAGACATTTTAGAATATTTTGTGATTTTCGAAAAAACTTGGTTACACAAAAAAACCAAAGTGCTTAGAATAGCTTCAAATCGCATTTGGAGACGTTTTAGACCATTTTGAGCATTTCGACAAAAAATTTTTACACAAAACATCAAAGTGTACAGAATAGCTTAAAATCGTATTTGGAGACGTTTTAGACCATTTTGTGATTTTGGAAAAAAGTTGTTAACATAAAAACATCAAAGTGTACAGAATAGCTTCAAATCGCATTTGGAGACGTTATAGACCATTTTGTGATTTTCGAAAAAAGTTGTTGACATAAAAACATCAAAGTGTACAGAATAGCTTCAAATCGCATTTGGAGACGTTTTAGACCATTTTGTGATTTTCGAAAAAACTTTTCACACAAAAACATCAAAGAGCACAAAATAGCTAATATCGTATTTAAAAACGTTTTAGACCATTTTGAGGATTTCGACAAAAAATTTTTACACAAAACATCAAAGTGTACAGAATAGCTTCAAATCGCATTTGGAGACGTTTTAGACCATTTTGTGATTTTCGAAAAAACTTGTTAACATAAAAACACCAAAGTGTTTAGAATAGCTTCAAATCGCATTTGGAGACGTTTTAGACCATTTTGTGATTTTCGAAAAAACTTGTTCACATAAAAACATCAAAGTGTACAGAATAGCTTCAAATCGCATTTGGAGACGTTTTAGACCATTTTGTGATTTTCGAAAAAACTTTTCACACATCAAACTTTTCACACATCAAAGAGCACAAAATAGCTTAATATCGTATTTAAAAACGTTTTAGACCATTTTGAGCATTTCGACAAAAAATTTTCACACAAAACATCAAAGTGTACAGAATAGCTTCAAATCGCATTTGGAGACGTTTTAGACCATTTTGTGATTTTCGAAAAAACTTTTTAACACAAAAACACCAAAGTGCTTAGAATAGCTCCAAATCGCATTTGGAGACGTTTTAGACCATTTGGTGATTTTCGAAAAAAATTGTTAACATAAAAACATCAAAGTGTACAGAATAGCTTCAAATCGCATTTGGAGACGTTTTAGACCATTTTGTGATTTTCGAAAAAACTTGTTAACATAAAAACATCAAAGTGTTCAGAATAGCTTCAAATCGCATTTGGACATGTTTTAGACCATTTTGTGATTTTCGAAAAAACTTTTCACACAAAAACATCAAAGAGCACAAAATAGCTTAGAATAGCTTCAAATCGCATTTGGAGACGTTTTAGACCATTTTGTGATTTTCGAAAAAACTTGTTAACACAAAAACACCAAAGTGTACAGAATAGCTTCAAATCGCATTTGGAGACGTTTTAGACCATTTTGTGATTTTCGAAAAAACTAGTTAACATAAAAACATCAAAGTGTACAGAATAGCTTCATATCGCATTTGGAGAATTTTTAGACCATTTTGTGATTTTCGAAAAAACTTGTTAACACAAAAACACCAAAGTGTACAGAATAGTTTCAAATCGCATTTGGAGACGTTTTAGACCATTTTGTGATTTTCGAAAAAACTTTTCACACAAAAACATCAAAGTGTACAGAATAGCTTCAAATCGCATTTTGAGACGTTTTAGACCATTTTGTGATTTTCGAAAAAACTTGTTAACATAAAAACACCAAAGTGCTTAGAATAGCTTCAAATCGCATTTGGAGACGTTTTAGACCATTTTGTGATTTTCGAAAAAACTTGTTAACATAAAAACACCAAAGTGTTTAGAATAGCTTCAAATCGCATTTGGAGACGTTTTAGACCATTTTGTGATTTTCGAAAAAACTTGTTCACATAAAAACATCAAAGTGTACAGAATAGCTTCAAATCGCATTTGGAGACGTTTTAGACCATTTTGTGATTTTCGAAAAAACTTTTCACACATCAAACTTTTCACACATCAAAGAGCACAAAATAGCTTAATATCGTATTTAAAAACGTTTTAGACCATTTTGAGCATTTCGACAAAAATTTTTAACACAAAACATCAAAGTGTACAGAATAGCTTCAAATCGCATTTGGAGACGTTTTAGACCATTTTGTGATTTTCGAAAAAACTTTTTAACACAAAAACACCAAAGTGCTTAGAATAGCTCCAAATCGCATTTGGAGACGTTTTAGACCATTTGGTGATTTTCGAAAAAAATTGTTAACATAAAAACATCAAAGTGTACAGAATAGCTTCAAATCGCATTTGGAGACGTTTTAGACCATTTTGTGATTTTCGAAAAAACTTGTTAACATAAAAACATCAAAGTGTTCAGAATAGCTTGAAATCGCATTTGGAGACGTTTTAGACCATTTTGTGATTTTCGAAAAAACTTTTCACACAAAAACATCAAAGAGCACAAAATAGCTTAATATCGTATTTAAAAACGTTTTAGACCATTTTGAGCATTTCGACAAAAATTTTTCACACAAAACATCAAAGTGTACAGAATAGCTTCAAATCGCATTTTGAGACGTTTTAGACCATTTTGTGATTTTCGAAAAAACTTGTTAACATAAAAACACCAAAGTGCTTAGAATAGCTTCAAATCGCATTTGGAGACGTTTTAGACCATTTTGTGATTTTCGAAAAAACTTGTTAACATAAAAACATCAAAGTGTTCAGAATAGCTTCAAATCGCATTTGGAGACGTTTTAGACCATTTTGTTATTTTCGAAAAAACTTAGTTACACAAAAACACCAAAGTGCTTAGAATAGCTTCATATCGCATTTGGAGACGTTTTAGACCATTTTGTGATTTTCGAAAAAAGTTGTTAACATAAAAACATCAAAGTGTACAGAATAGCTTCATATCGCATTTGGAGACGTTTTAGACCATTTTGTGATTTTCGAAAAAACTTGTTAACACAAAAACACCAAAGTGTACAGAATAGTTTCAAATCGCATTTGGAGACGTTTTAGACTATTTTGTGATTTTCGAAAAAACTTTTCACACAAAAACATCAAAGTGTACAGAATAGCTTCAAATCGCATTTGGAGACGTTATAGACCATTTTGTGATTTTCGAAAAAAGTTGTTAACATAAAAACATCAAAGAGCACAAAATAGCTTAATATCGTATTTAAAAACGTTTTAGACCATTTTGAGCATTTCGACAACAATTTTTTACACAAAACATCAAAGTGTACAGAATAGCTTCAAATCGCATTTGGAGACGTTTTAGACCATTTTGTGATTTTCGAAAAAACTTGTTAACATAAAAACACCAAAGTGTTTAGAATAGCTTCAAATCGCATTTGGAGACGTTTTAGACCATTTTGTGATTTTCGAAAAAACTTGTTCACATAAAAACATCAAAGTGTACAGAATAGCTTCAAATCGCATTTGGAGACGTTTTAGACCATTTTGTGATTTTCGAAAACACTTTTCACACATCAAACTTTTCACACATCAAAGAGCACAAAATAGCTTAATATCGTATTTAAAAACGTTTTAGACCATTTTGAGCATTTCGACAAAAATTTTTCACACAAAACATCAAAGTGTACAGAATAGCTTCAAATCGCATTTGGAGACGTTTTAGACCATTTTGTGATTTTCGAAAAAACTTTTTAACACAAAAACACCAAAGTGCTTAGAATAGCTCCAAATCGCATTTGGAGACGTTTTAGACCATTTGGTGATTTTCGAAAAAAATTGTTAACATAAAAACATCAAAGTGTACAGAATAGCTTCAAATCGCATTTGGAGACGTTTTAGACCATTTTGTGATTTTCGAAAAAACTTGTTAACATAAAAACATCAAAGTGTTCAGAATAGCTTGAAATCGCATTTGGAGACGTTTTAGACCATTTTGTGATTTTCGAAAAAACTTTTCACACAAAAACATCAAAGAGCACAAAATAGCTTAATATCGTATTTAAAAACGTTTTAGACCATTTTGAGCATTTCGACAAAAATTTTTCACACAAAACATCAAAGTGTACAGAATAGCTTCAAATCGCATTTTGAGACGTTTTAGACCATTTTGTGATTTTCGAAAAAACTTGTTAACATAAAAACACCAAAGTGCTTAGAATAGCTTCAAATCGCATTTGGAGACGTTTTAGACCATTTTGTGATTTTCGAAAAAACTTGTTAACATAAAAACATCAAAGTGTTCAGAATAGCTTCAAATCGCATTTGGAGACGTTTTAGACCATTTTGTTATTTTCGAAAAAACTTAGTTACACAAAAACACCAAAGTGCTTAGAATAGCTTCAAATCGCATTTGGAGACGTTTTAGACCATTTTGTGATTTTCGAAAAAAGTTGTTAACATAAAAACACCAAAGTGTACAGAATAGTTTCAAATCGCATTTGGAGACGTTTTAGACCATTTTGTGATTTTCGAAAAAACTTTTCACACAAAAACATCAAAGTGTACAGAATAGCTTCAAATCGCATTTGGAGACGTTATAGACCATTTTGTGATTTTCGAAAAAAGTTGTTAACATAAAAACATCAAAGAGCACAAAATAGCTTAATATCGTATTTAAAAACGTTTTAGACCATTTTGAGCATTTCGACAACAATTTTTTACACAAAACATCAAAGTGTACAGAATAGCTTCAAATCGCATTTGGAGACGTTTTAGACCATTTTGTGATTTTCGAAAAAACTTGTTAACATAAAAACACCAAAGTGTTTAGAATAGCTTCAAATCGCATTTGGAGACGTTTTAGACCATTTTGTGATTTTCGAAAAAACTTGTTCACATAAAAACATCAAAGTGTACAGAATAGCTTCAAATCGCATTTGGAGACGTTTTAGACCATTTTGTGATTTTCGAAAACACTTTTCACACATCAAACTTTTCACACATCAAAGAGCACAAAATAGCTTAATATCGTATTTAAAAACGTTTTAGACCATTTTGAGCATTTCGACAAAAATTTTTCACACAAAACATCAAAGTGTACAGAATAGCTTCAAATCGCATTTGGAGACGTTTTAGACCATTTTGTGATTTTCGAAAAAACTTTTTAACACAAAAACACCAAAGTGCTTAGAATAGCTCCAAATCGCATTTGGAGACGTTTTAGACCATTTTGTGATTTTCGAAAAAACTTGTTAACATAAAAACATCAAAGTGTTCAGAATAGCTTGAAATCGCATTTGGAGACGTTTTAGACCATTTTGTGATTTTCGAAAAAACTTTTCACACAAAAACATCAAAGAGCACAAAATAGCTTAATATCGTATTTAAAAACGTTTTAGACCATTTTGAGCATTTCGACAAAAATTTTTCACACAAAACATCAAAGTGAACAGAATAGCTTCAAATCGCATTTTGAGACGTTTTAGACCATTTTGTGATTTTCGAAAAAAATTGTTAACATAAAAACACCAAAGTGCTTAGAATAGCTTCAAATCGCATTTGGAGACGTTTTAGACCATTTTGTGATTTTCGAAAAAACTTGTTGACATAAAAACATCAAAGTGTTCAGAATAGCTTCAAATCGCATTTGGAGACGTTTTAGACCATTTTGTTATTTTCGAAAAAACTTAGTTACACAAAAACACCAAAGTGCTTAGAATAGCTTCAAATCGCATTTGGAGACGTTTTAGACCATTTTGTGATTTTCGAAAAAAGTTGTTAACATAAAAACATCAAAGTGTACAGAATAGCTTCATATCGCATTTGGAGACGTTTTAGACCATTTTGTGATTTTCGAAAAAACTTGTTAACACAAAAACACCAAATAGTCTAGGACCTGGGTCAGATTTGTATGCATTTAATTTAGGAGAGAATTATGTTATAGGATAATTTGATCCCAACGAACAACATGGAATGTGTGCCAAATTCGCTATCCGGGACGAACATGCCCAAAATCGGGGTCAAAGGTTAAAAATGTGTGGTTCTTATATCTCGACAACCACTTGTCGTACAGATATGCTTTTGGTGTCAAATTGTTCAAAATATACATATTTATATTCGGTCTAACACAACTTTTAGCGAAAAAATTACCGGAAATGTTTTTACTGACCTTTGACCCAAAAATGACCAAAAAACACATTTTCGGGTTAAATTATTCTTTAAAATGCCAATGGACAAACTGTATGGTATCAAATGAAAGCATACACAATATACTACCCATTGCTACCCAACTTGTATTGAAAATGTTTATTTATGAAGCTAATTATATGGAAAATGTGCATATTTTGATTATTTTTATACAAAAAATGAATATTTGGTAGCGTAATTGTTATGTTTTTTTATTTAATATTAAATAATTTAAGTGTTTGGAAAAACTATTTGGTATCAAATGAAAGCCCGTAAAATATTCTATCCATTGCTACCCAACTTGCATTAAAAATCTGTAATTAATTATGATGCTAATTTTGTTAAAAATGCGCATATTTTATTATTTTTTTACTAAAATGAGTATATTAAATAGTGTAAATTTATTTTGGTTTATTTATAATATTAAATGATTCAAGTGTTCCTTAGGTGTCAAATTGTTCAGAATATACATATTTATATTCGGTCTAACACAACTTTTAGCGAAAAAAATGACCAGAAATGCTTTTACTGACCTTTGACCCAAAAATGACCAAAAAACACATTTTCGGGTTAAATTATTCTTTAAAATGCCAATGGACAAACTGTATGGTATCAAATGAAAGCATACACAATATGCTACTCATTGCTACCCAACTTTTAATTGAAAATTTTTAATTATGAAGCTAATTGTATGGAAAATGTGCATATTTTATTATTTTTTTTACTAAAATGAGTATATTAAATAGTGTAAATTTATTTTGGTTTATTTATAATATTAAATAATTCAAGTGTTCCTTAGGTGTCAAATTGTTCAGAATATACATATTTATATTCGGTCTAACACAACTTTTAGCGAAAAAATGACCAGAAATGCTTTTACTGACCTTTGACCCAAAAATGACCAAAAAACACATTTTCGGGTTAAATTATTCTTTAAAATGCCAATGGACAAACTGTATGGTATCAAATGAAAGCATACACAATATGCTACCCATTGCTACCCAACTTGTATTGAACATTTTTAATTATGAAGCTAATTGTATGGAAAATATGCACATTTTGATTATTTTTATACAAAAAATGAATATTTTGTAGCGTAATTATTATGTTTATTTATATAATATTAAATAATTTAAGTGTTTGGAAAAACTAATTGGTATCAAATGAAAGCCCATAAAATATTCTATCCATTGCTACCCAACTTGTATTAAAAATCTGTAATTATGATGCTAATTTTGTGAAAAATGTGCATATTTTATTGATTTAAAATGTAACTTATTGGACAAAGTAACACCCAATATGAATAATATTTTTAGTTCAAATTAATGTCATATAGTCTAGGACCTGGGTCAGATTTGTATGCATTTAATTTAGGAGAGAATATCTCAACTGTTATAGGATAATTTGATCTAGACTACCCTTAGCCTAGATATAAAAAAATACAACATAATTAATATCTAAAAGTGATGAAACAGTAAAAATATGCACATTTTTAACAAAATTAGCATCATAATTACAGATTTTTAATACAAGTTGGGTAGCAATGGATAGAATATTTTATGGGCTTTCATTGAATACCAAATAGTTTTTCCAAACACTTAAATTATTTAATATTAAATAAAAAAACATAACAATTACGCTACCAAATATTCATTTTTTGTATAAAAATAATCAAAATATGCATATTTTCCATACAATTAGCTTCATAATTAAAAATGTTCAATACAAGTTGGGTAGCAATGGGTAGCATATTGTGTATGCTTTCATTTAATACCATACAGTTTGTCCATTGGCATTTTAAAGAATAATTTAACCTGAAAATGTGTTGTTTTTTTTATTTTTGGGTCAAAGGTCAGTAAAAGCACTTCCGGTCATTTTTTCGCTAAAAGTTGTGTTAGACCGAATATAAATATGTATATTCTGAACGATTTGACACCTAAAGAACACTTGAATTATTTAATATTATAAATAGACCAAAATAAATACACTATTTAATATACTCATTTTAGTAAAAAAATAATAAAATATGCACATTTTTGGCAAAATTAGCATCATAATTACAGATTTTTAATACAAGTTGGGTAGCAATGGATAGAATATTTTATGGGCTTTCATTTGATACCAAATAGTTTTTCGAAACACTTAAATTATTTAGTATTATATAAATAAACATAACAATTACGCTACCAAATATTCATTTTTTGTATAAAAATAATCAAAATATGCACATTTTCCATACAATTAGCTTCATAAATAAACATTTTCAATACAAGTTGGGTAGCAATGGGTAGCATATTGTGTATGCTTTCATTTGATACCATAAAGTTTGTCCATTAGCATTTTAAAGAATAATTTAACCAGAAAATGAGTTTTTTGGTCATTTTTGGGTCAAAGGTCAATAAAAGCGTTTCCGGTCATTTTTTCCCTAAAGGTTGTGTTAGACCGAATATAAATATGTATATTCTGAACAATTTGACAACAAAAGCAAATCTGTACGACAAGTGGTTGTCGAGATATAAGAACCACACATTTTTAACCTTTGACCCCGATTTTGGCCATGTTCGTCCCGGATAGCGAATTTGGCACACATTCCATGTTGTTCGTTGGGGTCAAATTATCCTATAACAGTTGAGATATTCTCTCCTAAATTAAATGCATACAAATCTGACCCAGGTCCTAGACTAAAAGTGTACAGAATAGTTTCAAATCGCATTTGGAGACGTTTTAGACCATTTTGTGATTTTCGAAAAAACTTTTCACACAAAAACATCAAAGTGTACAGAATAGCTTCAAATCGCATTTGGAGACGTTTTAGACCATTTTGTGATTTTCGAAAAAACTTGTTAACATAAAAACATCAAAGTGTACAGAATAGCTTCAAATCGCATTTGGAGACGTTTTAGACCATTTTGTGATTTTCGAAAAAACTTTTTAACACAAAAACACCAAAGTGCTTAGAATAGCTTCAAATCGCATTTGGAGACGTTTTAGACCATTTGGTGATTTTCGAAAAAACTTGTTAATATAAAAACATCAAAGTGTACAGAATAGCTTCAAATCGCATTTGGAGACGTTTTAGACCATTTTGTGATTTTCGAAAAAACTTGTTAACATAAAAACATCAAAGTGTTCAGAATAGCTTGAAATCGCATTTGGAGACGTTTTAGACCATTTTGTGATTTTCGAAAAAACTTTTCACACAAAAACATCAAAGAGCACAAAATAGCTTAATATCGTATTTAAAAACGTTTTAGACCATTTTGAGCATTTCGACAAAAATTTTTCACACAAAACATCAAAGTGTACAGAATAGCTTCAAATCGCATTTTGAGACGTTTTAGACCATTTTGTGATTTTCGAAAAAACTTGTTAACATAAAAACACCAAAGTGCTTAGAATAGCTTCAAATCGCATTTGGAGACGTTTTAGACCATTTTGTGATTTTCGAAAAAACTTGTTAACATAAAAACATCAAAGTGTTCAGAATAGCTTCAAATCGCATTTGGAGACGTTTTAGACCATTTTGTTATTTTCGAAAAAACTTAGTTACACAAAAACACCAAAGTGCTTAGAATAGCTTCAAATCGCATTTGGAGACGTTTTAGACCATTTTGTGATTTTCGAAAAAAGTTGTTAACATAAAAACATCAAAGTGTACAGAATAGCTTCATATCGCATTTGGAGACGTTTTAGACCATTTTGTGATTTTCGAAAAAACTTGTTAACACAAAAACACCAAAGTGTACAGAATAGTTTCAAATCGCATTTGGAGACGTTTTAGACCATTTTCTGATTTTCGAAAAAACTTTTCACACAAAAACATCAAAGTGTACAGAATAGCTTCAAATCGCATTTGGAGACGTTTTAGACCATTTTGTGATTTTCGAAAAAACTTGTTAACATAAAAACATCAAAGTGTACAGAATAGCTTCAAATCGCATTTGGAGACGTTTTAGACCGTTTTGTGATTTTCGAAATAACTTTTCACACAAAAACATCAAAGAGCACAAAATAGCTTAGAATAGCTTCAAATCGCATTTGGAGACGTTTTAGACCATTTTGTTATTTGCGAAAAAACTTAGTTACACAAAAACACCAAAGTGCTTAGAATAGCTTCAAATCGCATTTGGAGACGTTTTAGACCATTTTGTGATTTTCGAAAAAAGTTGTTAACATAAAAACATCAAAGTGTACAGAATAGCTTCATATCGCATTTGGAGACGTTTTAGACCATTTTGTGATTTTCGAAAAAACTTGTTAACACAAAAACACCAAAGTGTACAGAATAGCTTCAAATCGCATTTGGAGACGTTTTAGACCATTTTGTGATTTTCGAAAAAACTTTTAACACAAAAACATCAAAGTGTACAGAATAGCTTCAAATCGCATTTGGAGACGTTTTAGACCATTTTGTGATTTTCGAAAAAACTTGTTAACATAAAAACATCAAAGTGTACAGAATAGCTTCAAATCGCATTTGGAGACGTTTTAGACCATTTTGTGATTTTCGAAAAAACTTTTCACACAAAAACATCAAAGAGCACAAAATAGCTTAGAATAGCTTCAAATCGCATTTGGAGACGTTTTAGACCATTTTGTTATTTGCGAAAAAACTTAGTTACACAAAAACACCAAAGTGCTTAGAATAGCTTCAAATCGCATTTGGAGACGTTTTAGACCATTTTGTGATTTTCGAAAAAAGTTGTTAACATAAAAACATCAAAGTGTACAGAATAGCTTCATATCGCATTTGGAGACGTTTTAGACCATTTTGTGATTTTCGAAAAAACTTGTTAATACAAAAACACCAAAGTGTACAGAATAGCTTCAAATCGCATTTGGAGACGTTTTAGACCATTTTGTGATTTTCGAAAAAACTTTTCACACAAAAACATCAAAGTGTACAGAATAGCTTCAAATCGCATTTGGAGACGTTTTAGACCATTTTGTGATTTTCGAAAAAACTTGTTAACATAAAAACATCAAAGTATACAGAATAGCTTCAAATCGCATTTGGAGACGTTTTAGATCATTTTGTGATTTTCGAAAAAACTTTTGATTTAAGAACTTGGTTACACAAAAACATAAAAGTGCTTAAAATCGCATGAGAAACCGTTTTAGACAATTTTGAGCATTTTGATAAAACTTTTCACACAAAAACATCAAAGAGCACAAAATAGCTTAATATCGTATTTAAAAACGTTTTAGACCATTTTGAGCAATTCGACAAAAATTTTTCACACAAAACATCAAAGTGTACAGAATAGCTTCAAATCGCATATGAAGACATTTTAGACGATTTTGTGATTTTCGAAAAAAGTTGTTAACATAAAAACATCAAAGTGTACAGAATAGCTTCAAATCGCATTTGGAAACGTTTTAGACCATTTTGAGATTTTCGAAAAAACCTTTTAACACAAAAACACCAAAGTGCTTAGAATAGCTTCAAATCGCATTTGGAGACGTTTTAGACCATTTTGAGATTTTCGAAAAAACTTTTTAACACAAAAACACAAAAGTGCTTAGAATAGCTTCAAATCGCATTTGGAGACGTTTTAGACCATTTTGTGATTTTCGAAAAAACTTGTTGACATAAAAACACCAAAGTGCTTAGAATAGCTTCAAATCGCATTTGGAGACGTTTTAGACCATTTTGTGATTTTCGAAATAACTTGTTAACATAAAAACATTAAAGTGTACAGAATAGCTTCAAATCGCATTTAGAGACGTTTTAGACCAATTTGTGATTTTCGAAAAAACTTGTTAACATAAAAACACCAAAGTGCTTAGAATAGCTTCAAATCGCATTTTGAGACATTTTAGATCATTTTGTGATTTTCGAAAGAACTTGGTTACACAAAAACATAAAAGTGCTTAAAATCGCATTAGAAACCGTTTTAGACCATTTTGAGCATTTCGATAAAACTTTTCACACAAAAACATCAAAGAGCACAAAATAGCTTAATATCGTATTTAAAAACGTTTTAGACCATTTTGAGCATTTCGACAAAAATTTTTCACACAAAACTTCAAAGTGTACAGAATAGCTTCAAATCGCATTTAGAGACGTTTTAGACCATTTTGTGATTTTCGAAAAAACTTGTTAACACAAAAACACCAAAGTGTACAGAATAGTTTCAAATCGCATTTGGAGACGTTTTAGACCATTTTGTGATTTTCGAAAAAACTTTTCACACAAAAACATCAAAGTGTACAGAATAGCTTCAAATCGCATTTGGAGACGTTTTAGACCATTTTGTGATTTTCGAAAAAACTTGTTAACATAAAAACATCAAAGTGTACAGAATAGCTTCAAATCGCATTTGGAGACGTTTTAGACCATTTTGTGATTTTCGAAAAAACTTTTCACACAAAAACATCAAAGAGCACAAAATAGCTTAGAATAGCTTCAAATCGCATTTGGAGACGTTTTAGACCATTTTGTGATTTTCGAAAAAACTTGTTAACACAAAAACACCAAAGTGTACAGAATAGCTTCAAATCGCATTTGGAGACGTTTTAGACCATTTTGTGATTTTCGAAAAAACTTGTTAACATAAAAACATCAAAGTGTACAGAATAGCTTCATATCGCATTTGGAGAATTTTTAGACCATTTTGTGATTTTCGAAAAAACTTGTTAACACAAAAACACCAAAGTGTACAGAATAGTTTCAAATCGCATTTGGAGACGTTTTAGACCATTTTGTGATTTTCGAAAAAACTTTTCACACAAAAACATCAAAGTGTACAGAATAGCTTCAAATCGCATTTGGAGACGTTTTAGACCATTTTGTGATTTTCGAAAAAACTTAACATAAAAACATCAAAGTGTACAGAATAGCTTCAAATCGCATTTGGAGACGTTTTAGACCATTTTGTGATTTTCGAAAAAACTTTTCACACAAAAACATCAAAGAGCACAAAATAGCTTAGAATAGCTTCAAATCGCATTTGGAGACGTTTTAGACCATTTTGTTATTTTCGAAAAAACTTAGTTACACAAAAACACCAAAGTGCTTAGAATAGCTTCAAATCGCATTTGGAGACGTTTTAGACCATTTTGTGATTTTCGAAAAAAGTTGTTAACATAAAAACATCAAAGTGTACAGAATAGCTTCATATCGCATTTGGAGACGTTTTAGACCATTTTGTGATTTTCGAAAAAACTTGTTAACACAAAAACACCAAAGTGTACAGAATAACTTCAAATCGCATTTGGAGACGTTTTAGACCATTTTGTGATTTTCGAAAAAACTTTTCACAAAAAAACATCAAAGAGCACAAAATAGCTTAATATCGTATTTAAAAACGTTTTAGACCATTTTGAGGATTTCGACAAAAATTATTCACACCAAACATCAAAGTGTACAGAATAGCTTCAAATCGCATTTGGAGACGTTTTAGACCATTTTGTGATTTTCGAAAAAACTTTTTAACACAAAAACACCAAAGTGCTTAGAATAGCTTCAAATCGCATTTGGAGACGTTTTAGACCATTTGGTGATTTTCGAAAAAACTTGTTAACATAAAAACATCAAAGTGTACAGAATAGCTTCAAATCGCATTTGGAGACGTTTTAGACCATTTTGTGATTTTCGAAAAAACTTGTTAACATAAAAACATCAAAGTGTTCAGAATAGCTTGAAATCGCATTTGGAGACGTTTTAGACCATTTTGTGATTTTCGAAAAAACTTTTCACAAAAAAACATCAAAGAGCACAAAATAGCTTAATATCGTATTTAAAAACGTTTTAGACCATTTTGAGGATTTCGACAAAAAATTATTCACACCAAACATCAAAGTGAACAGAATAGCTTCAAATCGCATTTGGACATGTTTTAGACCATTTTGTGATTTTCGAAAAAACTTTTCACACAAAAACATCAAAGAGCACAAAATAGCTTAGAATAGCTTCAAATCGCATTTGGAGACGTTTTAGACCATTTTGTGATTTTCGAAAAAACTTGTTAACACAAAAACACCAAAGTGTACAGAATAGCTTCAAATCGCATTTGGAGACGTTTTAGACCATTTTGTGATTTTCGAAAAAACTTGTTAACATAAAAACATCAAAGTGTACAGAATAGCTTCATATCGCATTTGGAGAATTTTTAGACCATTTTGTGATTTTCGAAAAAACTTGTTAACACAAAAACACCAAAGTGTACAGAATAGTTTCAAATCGCATTTGGAGACGTTTTAGACCATTTTGTGATTTTCGAAAAAACTTTTCACACAAAAACATCAAAGTGTACAGAATAGCTTCAAATCGCATTTGGAGACGTTTTAGACCATTTTGTGATTTTCGAAAAAACTTAACATAAAAACATCAAAGTGTACAGAATAGCTTCAAATCGCATTTGGAGACGTTTTAGACCATTTTGTGATTTTCGAAAAAACTTTTCACACAAAAACATCAAAGAGCACAAAATAGCTTAGAATAGCTTCAAATCGCATTTGGAGACGTTTTAGACCATTTTGTTATTTTCGAAAAAACTTAGTTACACAAAAACACCAAAGTGCTTAGAATAGCTTCAAATCGCATTTGGAGACGTTTTAGACCATTTTGTGATTTTCGAAAAAAGTTGTTAACATAAAAACATCAAAGTGTACAGAATAGCTTCATATCGCATTTGGAGACGTTTTAGACCATTTTGTGATTTTCGAAAAAACTTGTTAACACAAAAACACCAAAGTGTACAGAATAACTTCAAATCGCATTTGGAGACGTTTTAGACCATTTTGTGATTTTCGAAAAAACTTTTCACAAAAAAACATCAAAGAGCACAAAATAGCTTAATATCGTATTTAAAAACGTTTTAGACCATTTTGAGGATTTCGACAAAAATTATTCACACCAAACATCAAAGTGTACAGAATAGCTTCAAATCGCATTTGGAGACGTTTTAGACCATTTTGTGATTTTCGAAAAAACTTTTTAACACAAAAACACCAAAGTGCTTAGAATAGCTTCAAATCGCATTTGGAGACGTTTTAGACCATTTGGTGATTTTCGAAAAAACTTGTTAACATAAAAACATCAAAGTGTACAGAATAGCTTCAAATCGCATTTGGAGACGTTTTAGACCATTTTGTGATTTTCGAAAAAACTTGTTAACATAAAAACATCAAAGTGTTCAGAATAGCTTGAAATCGCATTTGGAGACGTTTTAGACCATTTTGTGATTTTCGAAAAAACTTTTCACAAAAAAACATCAAAGAGCACAAAATAGCTTAATATCGTATTTAAAAACGTTTTAGACCATTTTGAGGATTTCGACAAAAAATTATTCACACCAAACATCAAAGTGAACAGAATAGCTTCAAATCGCATTTGGACATGTTTTAGACCATTTTGTGATTTTCGAAAAAACTTGTTAACATAAAACCATCAAAGTGTACAGAATAGCTTCAAATCGCATTTTGAGACATTTTAGAATATTTTGTGATTTTCGAAAAAACTTGGTTACACAAAAAAACCAAAGTGCTTAGAATAGCTTCAAATCGCATTTGGAGACGTTTTAGACCATTTTGAGCATTTCGACAAAAAATTTTTACACAAAACATCAAAGTGTACAGAATAGCTTAAAATCGTATTTGGAGACGTTTTAGACCATTTTGTGATTTTGGAAAAAAGTTGTTGACATAAAAACATCAAAGTGTACAGAATAGCTTCAAATCGCATTTGGAGACGTTTTAGACCATTTTGTGATTTTCGAAAAAACTTTTCACACAAAAACATCAAAGAGCACAAAATAGCTAATATCGTATTTAAAAACGTTTTAGACCATTTTGAGCATTTCGACAAAAAATTTTTACACAAAACATCAAAGTGTACAGAATAGCTTCAAATCGCATTTGGAGACGTTTTAGACCATTTTGTGATTTTCGAAAAAACTTGTTAACATAAAAACACCAAAGTGTTTAGAATAGCTTCAAATCGCATTTGGAGACGTTTTAGACCATTTTGTGATTTTCGAAAAAACTTGTTCACATAAAAACATCAAAGTGTACAGAATAGCTTCAAATCGCATTTGGAGACGTTTTAGACCATTTTGTGATTTTCGAAAAAACTTTTCACACATCAAACTTTTCACACATCAAAGAGCACAAAATAGCTTAATATCGTATTTAAAAACGTTTTAGACCATTTTGAGCATTTCGACAAAAATTTTTCACACAAAACATCAAAGTGTACAGAATAGCTTCAAATCGCATTTGGAGACGTTTTAGACCATTTTGTGATTTTCGAAAAAACTTTTTAACACAAAAACACCAAAGTGCTTAGAATAGCTCCAAATCGCATTTGGAGACGTTTTAGACCATTTGGTGATTTTCGAAAAAAATTGTTAACATAAAAACATCAAAGTGTACAGAATAGCTTCAAATCGCATTTGGAGACGTTTTAGACCATTTTGTGATTTTCGAAAAAACTTGTTAACATAAAAACATCAAAGTGTTCAGAATAGCTTCAAATCGCATTTGGACATGTTTTAGACCATTTTGTGATTTTCGAAAAAACTTTTCACACAAAAACATCAAAGAGCACAAAATAGCTTAGAATAGCTTCAAATCGCATTTGGAGACGTTTTAGACCATTTTGTGATTTTCGAAAAAACTTGTTAACATAAAAACATCAAAGTGTACAGAATAGCTTCATATCGCATTTGGAGAATTTTTAGACCATTTTGTGATTTTCGAAAAAACTTGTTAACACAAAAACACCAAAGTGTACAGAATAGTTTCAAATCGCATTTGGAGACGTTTTAGACCATTTTGTGATTTTCGAAAAAACTTTTCACACAAAAACATCAAAGTGTACAGAATAGCTTCAAATCGCATTTTGAGACGTTTTAGACCATTTTGTGATTTTCGAAAAAACTTGTTAACATAAAAACACCAAAGTGCTTAGAATAGCTTCAAATCGCATTTGGAGACGTTTTAGACCATTTTGTGATTTTCGAAAAAACTTGTTAACATAAAAACACCAAAGTGTTTAGAATAGCTTCAAATCGCATTTGGAGACGTTTTAGACCATTTTGTGATTTTCGAAAAAACTTGTTCACATAAAAACATCAAAGTGTACAGAATAGCTTCAAATCGCATTTGGAGACGTTTTAGACCATTTTGTGATTTTCGAAAAAACTTTTCACACATCAAACTTTTCACACATCAAAGAGCACAAAATAGCTTAATATCGTATTTAAAAACGTTTTAGACCATTTTGAGCATTTCGACAAAAATTTTTCACACAAAACATCAAAGTGTACAGAATAGCTTCAAATCGCATTTGGAGACGTTTTAGACCATTTTGTGATTTTCGAAAAAACTTTTTAACACAAAAACACCAAAGTGCTTAGAATAGCTCCAAATCGCATTTGGAGACGTTTTAGACCATTTGGTGATTTTCGAAAAAAATTGTTAACATAAAAACATCAAAGTGTACAGAATAGCTTCAAATCGCATTTGGAGACGTTTTAGACCATTTTGTGATTTTCGAAAAAACTTGTTAACATAAAAACATCAAAGTGTTCAGAATAGCTTGAAATCGCATTTGGAGACGTTTTAGACCATTTTGTGATTTTCGAAAAAACTTTTCACACAAAAACATCAAAGAGCACAAAATAGCTTAATATCGTATTTAAAAACGTTTTAGACCATTTTGAGCATTTCGACAAAAATTTTTCACACAAAACATCAAAGTGTACAGAATAGCTTCAAATCGCATTTTGAGACGTTTTAGACCATTTTGTGATTTTCGAAAAAACTTGTTAACATAAAAACACCAAAGTGCTTAGAATAGCTTCAAATCGCATTTGGAGACGTTTTAGACCATTTTGTGATTTTCGAAAAAACTTGTTAACATAAAAACATCAAAGTGTTCAGAATAGCTTCAAATCGCATTTGGAGACGTTTTAGACCATTTTGTTATTTTCGAAAAAACTTAGTTACACAAAAACACCAAAGTGCTTAGAATAGCTTCATATCGCATTTGGAGACGTTTTAGACCATTTTGTGATTTTCGAAAAAAGTTGTTAACATAAAAACATCAAAGTGTACAGAATAGCTTCATATCGCATTTGGAGACGTTTTAGACCATTTTGTGATTTTCGAAAAAACTTGTTAACACAAAAACACCAAAGTGTACAGAATAGTTTCAAATCGCATTTGGAGACGTTTTAGACCATTTTGTGATTTTCGAAAAAACTTTTCACACAAAAACATCAAAGTGTACAGAATAGCTTCAAATCGCATTTGGAGACGTTATAGACCATTTTGTGATTTTCGAAAAAAGTTGTTAACATAAAAACATCAAAGAGCACAAAATAGCTTAATATCGTATTTAAAAACGTTTTAGACCATTTTGAGCATTTCGACAACAATTTTTTACACAAAACATCAAAGTGTACAGAATAGCTTCAAATCGCATTTGGAGACGTTTTAGACCATTTTGTGATTTTCGAAAAAACTTGTTAACATAAAAACACCAAAGTGTTTAGAATAGCTTCAAATCGCATTTGGAGACGTTTTAGACCATTTTGTGATTTTCGAAAAAACTTGTTCACATAAAAACATCAAAGTGTACAGAATAGCTTCAAATCGCATTTGGAGACGTTTTAGACCATTTTGTGATTTTCGAAAACACTTTTCACACATCAAACTTTTCACACATCAAAGAGCACAAAATAGCTTAATATCGTATTTAAAAACGTTTTAGACCATTTTGAGCATTTCGACAAACATTTTTCACACAAAACATCAAAGTGTACAGAATAGCTTCAAATCGCATTTGGAGACGTTTTAGACCATTTTGTGATTTTCGAAAAAACTTTTTAACACAAAAACACCAAAGTGCTTAGAATAGCTCCAAATCGCATTTGGAGACGTTTTAGACCATTTGGTGATTTTCGAAAAAAATTGTTAACATAAAAACATCAAAGTGTACAGAATAGCTTCAAATCGCATTTGGAGACGTTTTAGACCATTTTGTGATTTTCGAAAAAACTTGTTAACATAAAAACATCAAAGTGTTCAGAATAGCTTGAAATCGCATTTGGAGACGTTTTAGACCATTTTGTGATTTTCGAAAAAACTTTTCACACAAAAACATCAAAGAGCACAAAATAGCTTAATATCGTATTTAAAAACGTTTTAGACCATTTTGAGCATTTCGACAAAAATTTTTCACACAAAACATCAAAGTGTACAGAATAGCTTCAAATCGCATTTTGAGACGTTTTAGACCATTTTGTGATTTTCGAAAAAACTTGTTAACATAAAAACACCAAAGTGCTTAGAATAGCTTCAAATCGCATTTGGAGACGTTTTAGACCATTTTGTGATTTTCGAAAAAACTTGTTAACATAAAAACACCAAAGTGTACAGAATAGCTTCAAATCGCATTTGGAGACGTTTTAGACCATTTTGTGATTTTCGAAAAAACTTGTTAACATAAAAACATCAAAGTGTTCAGAATAGCTTGAAATCGCATTTGGAGACGTTTTAGACCATTTTGTGATTTTCGAAAAAACTTTTCACACAAAAACATCAAAGAGCACAAAATAGCTTAGTATCGTATTTAAAAACGTTTTAGACCATTTTGAGCATTTCGACAAAAATTTTTCACACAAAACATCAAAGTGTACAGAATAGCTTCAAATCGCATTTTGAGACGTTTTAGACCATTTTGTGATTTTCGAAAAAACTTGTTAACATAAAAACACCAAAGTGCTTAGAATAGCTTCAAATCGCATTTGGAGACGTTTTAGACCATTTTGTGATTTTCGAAAAAACTTGTTAACATAAAAACATCAAAGTGTTCAGAATAGCTTCAAATCGCATTTGGAGACGTTTTAGACCATTTTGTTATTTTCGAAAAAACTTAGTTACACAAAAACACCAAAGTGCTTAGAATAGCTTCAAATCGCATTTGGAGACGTTTTAGACCATTTTGTGATTTTCGAAAAAAGTTGTTAACATAAAAACATCAAAGTGTACAGAATAGCTTCATATCGCATTTGGAGACGTTTTAGACCATTTTGTGATTTTCGAAAAAACTTGTTAACACAAAAACACCAAAGTGTACAGAATAGTTTCAAATCGCATTTGGAGACGTTTTAGACCATTTTGTGATTTTCGAAAAAACTTTTCACACAAAAACATCAAAGTGTACAGAATAGCTTCAAATCGCATTTGGAGACGTTATAGACCATTTTGTGATTTTCGAAAAAAGTTGTTAACATAAAAACATCAAAGAGCACAAAATAGCTTAATATCGTATTTAAAAACGTTTTAGACCATTTTGAGCATTTCGACAACAATTTTTTACACAAAACATCAAAGTGTACAGAATAGCTTCAAATCGCATTTGGAGACGTTTTAGACCATTTTGTGATTTTCGAAAAAACTTGTTAACATAAAAACACCAAAGTGTTTAGAATAGCTTCAAATCGCATTTGGAGACGTTTTAGACCATTTTGTGATTTTCGAAAAAACTTGTTCACATAAAAACATCAAAGTGTACAGAATAGCTTCAAATCGCATTTGGAGACGTTTTAGACCATTTTGTGATTTTCGAAAACACTTTTCACACATCAAACTTTTCACACATCAAAGAGCACAAAATAGCTTAATATCGTATTTAAAAACGTTTTAGACCATTTTGAGCATTTCGACAAAAATTTTTCACACAAAACATCAAAGTGTACAGAATAGCTTCAAATCGCATTTGGAGACGTTTTAGACCATTTTGTGATTTTCGAAAAAACTTTTTAACACAAAAACACCAAAGTGCTTAGAATAGCTCCAAATCGCATTTGGAGACGTTTTAGACCATTTTGTGATTTTCGAAAAAACTTGTTAACATAAAAACATCAAAGTGTTCAGAATAGCTTGAAATCGCATTTGGAGACGTTTTAGACCATTTTGTGATTTTCGAAAAAACTTTTCACACAAAAACATCAAAGTGTACAGAATAGCTTCAAATCGCATTTGGAGACGTTTTAGACCATTTTGTGATTTTCGAAAACACTTTTCACACATCAAACTTTTCACACATCAAAGAGCACAAAATAGCTTAATATCGTATTTAAAAACGTTTTAGACCATTTTGAGCATTTCGACAAAAATTTTTCACACAAAACATCAAAGTGTACAGAATAGCTTCAAATCGCATTTGGAGACGTTTTAGACCATTTTGTGATTTTCGAAAAAACTTTTTAACACAAAAACACCAAAGTGCTTAGAATAGCTCCAAATCGCATTTGGAGACGTTTTAGACCATTTTGTGATTTTCGAAAAAACTTGTTAACATAAAAACATCAAAGTGTTCAGAATAGCTTGAAATCGCATTTGGAGACGTTTTAGACCATTTTGTGATTTTCGAAAAAACTTTTCACACAAAAACATCAAAGAGCACAAAATAGCTTAATATCGTATTTAAAAACGTTTTAGACCATTTTGAGCATTTCGACAAAAATTTTTCACACAAAACATCAAAGTGAACAGAATAGCTTCAAATCGCATTTTGAGACGTTTTAGACCATTTTGTGATTTTCGAAAAAAACTTGTTAACATAAAAACACCAAAGTGCTTAGAATAGCTTCAAATCGCATTTGGAGACGTTTTAGACCATTTTGTGATTTTCGAAAAAACTTGTTGACATAAAAACATCAAAGTGTTCAGAATAGCTTCAAATCGCATTTGGAGACGTTTTAGACCATTTTGTTATTTTCGAAAAAACTTAGTTACACAAAAACACCAAAGTGCTTAGAATAGCTTCAAATCGCATTTGGAGACGTTTTAGACCATTTTGTGATTTTCGAAAAAAGTTGTTAACATAAAAACATCAAAGTGTACAGAATAGCTTCATATCGCATTTGGAGACGTTTTAGACCATTTTGTGATTTTCGAAAAAACTTGTTAACACAAAAACACCAAATAGTCTAGGACCTGGGTCAGATTTGTATGCATTTAATTTAGGAGAGAATTATGTTATAGGATAATTTGATCCCAACGAACAACATGGAATGTGTGCCAAATTCGCTATCCGGGACGAACATGCCCAAAATCGGGGTCAAAGGTTAAAAATGTGTGGTTCTTATATCTCGACAACCACTTGTCGTACAGATATGCTTTTGGTGTCAAATTGTTCAGAATATACATATTTATATTCGGTCTAACACAACTTTTAGCGAAAAAATTACCGGAAATGCTTTTACTGACCTTTGACCCAAAAATGACCAAAAAACACATTTTCGGGTTAAATTATTCTTTAAAATGCCAATGGACAAACTGTATGGTATCAAATGAAAGCATACACAATATACTACCCATTGCTACCCAACTTGTATTGAAAATGTTTATTTATGAAGCTAATTATATGGAAAATGTGCATATTTTGATTATTTTTATACAAAAAATGAATATTTGGTAGCGTAATTGTTATGTTTTTTTATTTAATATTAAATAATTTAAGTGTTTGGAAAAACTATTTGGTATCAAATGAAAGCCCGTAAAATATTCTATCCATTGCTACCCAACTTGCATTAAAAATCTGTAATTAATTATGATGCTAATTTTGTTAAAAATGCGCATATTTTATTATTTTTTTACTAAAATGAGTATATTAAATAGTGTAAATTTATTTTGGTTTATTTATAATATTAAATAATTCAAGTGTTCCTTAGGTGTCAAATTGTTCAGAATATACATATTTATATTCGGTCTAACACAACTTTTAGCGAAAAAATGACCAGAAATGCTTTTACTGACCTTTGACCCAAAAATGACCAAAAAACACATTTTCGGGTTAAATTATTCTTTAAAATGCCAATGGACAAACTGTATGGTATCAAATGAAAGCATACACAATATGCTACTCATTGCTACCCAACTTTTAATTGAAAATTTTTAATTATGAAGCTAATTGTATGGAAAATGTGCATATTTTATTATTTTTTTTACTAAAATGAGTATATTAAATAGTGTAAATTTATTTTGGTTTATTTATAATATTAAATAATTCAAGTGTTCCTTAGGTGTCAAATTGTTCAGAATATACATATTTATATTCGGTCTAACACAACTTTTAGCGAAAAAATGACCAGAAATGCTTTTACTGACCTTTGACCCAAAAATGACCAAAAAACACATTTTCGGGTTAAATTATTCTTTAAAATGCCAATGGACAAACTGTATGGTATCAAATGAAAGCATACACAATATGCTACCCATTGCTACCCAACTTGTATTGAACATTTTTAATTATGAAGCTAATTGTATGGAAAATGTGCACATTTTGATTATTTTTATACAAAAAATGAATATTTTGTAGCGTAATTATTATGTTTATTTATATAATATTAAATAATTTAAGTGTTTGGAAAAACTATTTGGTATCAAATGAAAGCCCATAAAATATTCTATCCATTGCTACCCAACTTGTATTAAAAATCTGTAATTATGATGCTAATTTTGTGAAAAATGTGCATATTTTATTGATTTAAAATGTAACTTATTGGACAAAGTAACACCCAATATGAATAATATTTTTAGTTCAAATTAATGTCATATAGTCTAGGACCTGGGTCAGATTTGTATGCATTTAATTTAGGAGAGAATATCTCAACTGTTATAGGATAATTTGATCTAGACTACCCTTAGCCTAGATATAAAAAAATACAACATAATTAATATCTAAAAGTGATGAAACAGTAAAAATATGCACATTTTTAACAAAATTAGCATCATAATTACAGATTTTTAATACAAGTTGGGTAGCAATGGATAGAATATTTTATGGGCTTTCATTGAATACCAAATAGTTTTTCCAAACACTTAAATTATTTAATATTAAATAAAAAAACATAACAATTACGCTACCAAATATTCATTTTTTGTATAAAAATAATCAAAATATGCATATTTTCCATACAATTAGCTTCATAATTAAAAATGTTCAATACAAGTTGGGTAGCAATGGGTAGCATATTGTGTATGCTTTCATTTAATACCATACAGTTTGTCCATTGGCATTTTAAAGAATAATTTAACCTGAAAATGTGTTGTTTTTTTTATTTTTGGGTCAAAGGTCAGTAAAAGCACTTCCGGTCATTTTTTCGCTAAAAGTTGTGTTAGACCGAATATAAATATGTATATTCTGAACGATTTGACACCTAAAGAACACTTGAATTATTTAATATTATAAATAGACCAAAATAAATACACTATTTAATATACTCATTTTAGTAAAAAAATAATAAAATATGCACATTTTTGGCAAAATTAGCATCATAATTACAGATTTTTAATACAAGTTGGGTAGCAATGGATAGAATATTTTATGGGCTTTCATTTGATACCAAATAGTTTTTCGAAACACTTAAATTATTTAGTATTATATAAATAAACATAACAATTACGCTACCAAATATTCATTTTTTGTATAAAAATAATCAAAATATGCACATTTTCCATACAATTAGCTTCATAAATAAACATTTTCAATACAAGTTGGGTAGCAATGGGTAGCATATTGTGTATGCTTTCATTTGATACCATAAAGTTTGTCCATTGGCATTTTAAAGAATAATTTAACCAGAAAATGAGTTTTTTGGTCATTTTTGGGTCAAAGGTCAATAAAAGCGTTTCCGGTCATTTTTTCCCTAAAGGTTGTGTTAGACCGAATATAAATATGTATATTCTGAACAATTTGACAACAAAAGCAAATCTGTACGACAAGTGGTTGTCGAGATATAAGAACCACACATTTTTAACCTTTGACCCCGATTTTGGCCATGTTCGTCCCGGATAGCGAATTTGGCACACATTCCATGTTGTTCGTTGGGGTCAAATTATCCTATAACAGTTGAGATATTCTCTCCTAAATTAAATGCATACAAATCTGACCCAGGTCCTAGACTAAAAGTGTACAGAATAGTTTCAAATCGCATTTGGAGACGTTTTAGACCATTTTGTGATTTTCGAAAAAACTTTTCACACAAAAACATCAAAGTGTACAGAATAGCTTCAAATCGCATTTGGAGACGTTTTAGACCATTTTGTGATTTTCGAAAAAACTTGTTAACATAAAAACATCAAAGTGTACAGAATAGCTTCAAATCGCATTTGGAGACGTTTTAGACCATTTTGTGATTTTCGAAAAAACTTTTTAACACAAAAACACCAAAGTGCTTAGAATAGCTTCAAATCGCATTTGGAGACGTTTTAGACCATTTGGTGATTTTCGAAAAAACTTGTTAATATAAAAACATCAAAGTGTACAGAATAGCTTCAAATCGCATTTGGAGACGTTTTAGACCATTTTGTGATTTTCGAAAAAACTTGTTAACATAAAAACATCAAAGTGTTCAGAATAGCTTGAAATCGCATTTGGAGACGTTTTAGACCATTTTGTGATTTTCGAAAAAACTTTTCACACAAAAACATCAAAGAGCACAAAATAGCTTAATATCGTATTTAAAAACGTTTTAGACCATTTTGAGCATTTCGACAAAAATTTTTCACACAAAACATCAAAGTGTACAGAATAGCTTCAAATCGCATTTTGAGACGTTTTAGACCATTTTGTGATTTTCGAAAAAACTTGTTAACATAAAAACACCAAAGTGCTTAGAATAGCTTCAAATCGCATTTGGAGACGTTTTAGACCATTTTGTGATTTTCGAAAAAACTTGTTAACATAAAAACATCAAAGTGTTCAGAATAGCTTCAAATCGCATTTGGAGACGTTTTAGACCATTTTGTTATTTTCGAAAAAACTTAGTTACACAAAAACACCAAAGTGCTTAGAATAGCTTCAAATCGCATTTGGAGACGTTTTAGACCATTTTGTGATTTTCGAAAAAAGTTGTTAACATAAAAACATCAAAGTGTACAGAATAGCTTCATATCGCATTTGGAGACGTTTTAGACCATTTTGTGATTTTCGAAAAAACTTGTTAACACAAAAACACCAAAGTGTACAGAATAGTTTCAAATCGCATTTGGAGACGTTTTAGACCATTTTCTGATTTTCGAAAAAACTTTTCACACAAAAACATCAAAGTGTACAGAATAGCTTCAAATCGCATTTGGAGACGTTTTAGACCATTTTGTGATTTTCGAAAAAACTTGTTAACATAAAACCATCAAAGTGTACAGAATAGCTTCAAATCGCATTTGGAGACGTTTTAGACCATTTTGTGATTTTCGAAAAAACTTTTCACACAAAAACATCAAAGAGCACAAAATAGCTTAGAATAGCTTCAAATCGCATTTGGAGACGTTTTAGACCATTTTGTTATTTGCGAAAAAACTTAGTTACACAAAAACACCAAAGTGCTTAGAATAGCTTCAAATCGCATTTGGAGACGTTTTAGACCATTTTGTGATTTTCGAAAAAAGTTGTTAACATAAAAACATCAAAGTGTACAGAATAGCTTCATATCGCATTTGGAGACGTTTTAGACCATTTTGTGATTTTCGAAAAAACTTGTTAACACAAAAACACCAAAGTGTACAGAATAGCTTCAAATCGCATTTGGAGACGTTTTAGACCATTTTGTGATTTTCGAAAAAACTTTTCACACAAAAACATCAAAGTGTACAGAATAGCTTCAAATCGCATTTGGAGACGTTTTAGACCATTTTGTGATTTTCGAAAAAACATGTTAACATAAAAACATCAAAGTGTACAGAATAGCTTCAAATCGCATTTGGAGACGTTTTAGACCATTTTGTGATTTTCGAAAAAACTTTTCACACAAAAACATCAAAGAGCACAAAATAGCTTAGAATAGCTTCAAATCGCATTTGGAGACGTTTTAGACCATTTTGTTATTTGCGAAAAAACTTAGTTACACAAAAACACCAAAGTGCTTAGAATAGCTTCAAATCGCATTTGGAGACGTTTTAGACCATTTTGTGATTTTCGAAAAAAGTTGTTAACATAAAAACATCAAAGTGTACAGAATAGCTTCATATCGCATTTGGAGACGTTTTAGACCATTTTGTGATTTTCGAAAAAACTTCTTAACACAAAAACACCAAAGTGTACAGAATAGCTTCAAATCGCATTTGGAGACGTTTTAGACCATTTTGTGATTTTCGAAAAAACTTTTCACACAAAAACATCAAAGTGTACAGAATAGCTTCAAATCGCATTTGGAGACGTTTTAGACCATTTTGTGATTTTCGAAAAAACTTGTTAACATAAAAACATCAAAGTATACAGAATAGCTTCAAATCGCATTTGGAGACGTTTTAGATCATTTTGTGATTTTCGAAAAAACTTTTCACACAAAAACATCAAAGAGCACAAAATAGCTTAATATCGTATTTAAAAACGTTTTAGACCATTTTGAGCATTTCGACAAAAATTTTTCACACAAAACATAAAAGTGTACAGAATAGCTTCAATTCGCATTTGGAGACGTTTTAGACCATTTTGAGATTTTCGAAAAAACCTTTTAACACAAAAACACCAAAGTGCTTAGAATAGCTTCAAATCGCATTTGGAGACGTTTTAGACCATTTTGAGATTTTCGAAAAAACTTTTTAACACAAAAACACAAAAGTGCTTAGAATAGCTTCAAATCGCATTTGGAGACGTTTTAGACCATTTTGTGATTTTCGAAAAAACTTGTTGACATAAAAACACCAAAGTGCTTAGAATAGCTTCAAATCGCATTTGGAGACGTTTTAGACCATTTTGTGATTTTCGAAATAACTTGTTAACATAAAAACATCAAAGTGTACAGAATAGCTTCAAATCGCATTTAGAGACGTTTTAGACCAATTTGTGATTTTGGAAAAAACTTGTTAACATAAAAACACCAAAGTGCTTAGAATAGCTTCAAATCGCATTTTGAGACATTTTAGACAATTTGTGATTTTCGAAAGAACTTGGTTACACAAAAACATAAAAGTGCTTAAAATCGCATTAGAAACCGTTTTAGACCATTTTGAGCATTTCGATAAAACTTTTAACACAAAAACATCAAAGAGCACAAAATAGCTTAATATCGTATTTAAAAACGTTTTAGACAATTTTGAGCATTTCGACAAAAATTTTTCACACAAAACATCAAAGTGTACAGAATAGCTTCAAATCGCATTTGGAGACGTTTTAGACCATTTTGTGATTTTCAAAAAAACTTGTTAACAAAAAAAACACCAAAGTGCTAAGAATAGCTTCAAATCGCATTTGGAGACAATTTAGACCATTTTTTGATTTTCGAAAAAACTTGTTAACATAAAAACACCAAAGTGCTTAGAATAGCTTTAAATCGCATTTGGAGACGTTTTAGACCATTTTGTGATTTTCGAAAAAAATTGTTAACATAAAAACACCAAAGTGCTTAGAATAGCTTCAAATGCCATTTGGAGACGTTTTAGACCATTTTGTGATTTTCGAAAAAACTTGTTAACATAAAAACACCAAAGTGTACAGAATAGCTTCAAATTGCATTTGGAGACGTTTTAGACCATTTTGCGATTTTCGAAAAAACTTGTTAACATAAAAACACAAAAGTGCTTAGAATAGCTTCAAATCGCATTTTGAGACATTTTAGACCATTTTGTGATTTTCGAAAGAACTTGGTTACACAAAAACATAAAAGTGCTTAAAATCGCATGAGAAACCGTTTTAGACAATTTTGAGCATTTCGATAAAACTTTTCACACAAAAACATCAAAGAGCACAAAATAGCTTAATATCGTATTTAAAAACGTTTTAGACCATTTTGAGCAATTCGACAAAAATTTTTCACACAAAACATCAAAGTGTACAGAATAGCTTCAAATCGCATATGAAGACATTTTAGACGATTTTGTGATTTTCGAAAAAAGTTGTTAACATAAAAACATCAAAGTGTACAGAATAGCTTCAAATCGCATTTGGAAACGTTTTAGACCATTTTCTGATTTTCGAAAAAAATTGTTAACATAAAAACACCAAAGTGTACAGAATAGCTTTAAATTGCATTTGGAGACGTTTTAGACCATTTTGTGATTTTCGAAAAAACTTGCTAACATAAAAACACCAAAGTGCTTAGAATAGTTTCAAATCGCATATTGAGACATTTTAGAATATTTTGTGATTTTCAAAAAAATTTGGTTACACAAAAACACCAAAGTGCTTAGAATAGCTTCAAATCGCATTTCGAGACGTTTTAGACCATTTTGAGCATTTCGACAAAAATTTTTAACACAAAACATCAAAGTGTACAGAATAGCTTCAAATCGCATATGAAGACATTTTAGACGATTTTGTGATTTTCGAAAAAAGTTTTTAACATAAAAACATCAAAGTGTACAGAATAGCTTCAAATCGCATTTGGAAACGTTTTAGACCATTTTCTGATTTTCGAAAAAAATTGTTAACATAAAAACGTCAAAGTGCTTAGAATAGCTTCAAATCGCATTTGGAGACGTTTTAGACCATTTTGTGATTTTCGAAAAAACTTGTTAACATAAAAACATCAAAGTGTACAGAATAGCTTCAAATCGCATTTGGAGACGTTTAAGACCATTTTGTGATTTTCGAAAAAACTTGTTAACATAAAAACATCAAAGTGTACAGAATAGCTTCAAATCGCATTTGGAGACGTTTTAGACCATTTTGTGATTTTCGAAAAAACTTTTCACACAAAAACATCAAAGAGCACAAAATAGCTTAATATCGTATTTAAAAACGTTTTAGACCATTTTGTGATTTTCGAAAAAACTTGTTAACATAAAAACACCAAAGTGCTTAGAATAGCTTCAAATCGCATTTTGAGACATTTTAGATCATTTTGTGATTTTCGAAAGAACTTGGTTACACAAAAACATAAAAGTGCTTAAAATCGAATTAGAAACCGTTTTAGACCATTTTGAGCATTTCGATAAAACTTTTCACACAAAAACATCAAAGAGCACAAAATAGCTTAATATCGTATTTAAAAACGTTTTAGACCATTTTGAGCATTTCGACAAAAATTTTTCACACAAAACTTCAAAGTGTACAGAATAGCTTCAAATCGCATTTAGAGACGTTTTAGACCATTTTGTGATTTTCGAAAAAACTTGTTGGCATAAAAACATTAAAGTGTACAGAATAGCTTCAAATCGCATTTGGAGACGTTTTAGACCATTTTGTGATTTTCAAAAAAACTTGTTATCATAAAAACACCAAAGTGCTTAGAATAGATTCAAATCGCATTTGGAGACGTTTTAGACCATTTTGAGCATTTCGATAAAACTTTTCACACAAAAACATCAAAGAGCACAAAATAGCTTCAAATCGCATTTGGAGACGTTTTAACCCATTTTGTGATTTTCGAAAAAACTTGTTAACATAAAAACATCAAAGTGTACAGAATAGCTTCAAATCGCATTTGGAGACCTTTTAGACCATTTTGTTATTTTCGAAAAAACTTGTTAACATAAAAACACCAAAGTGCTTAGAATAGCTTCAAATCGCATTTGGAGACGTTTTAGACCATTTTGTGATTTTCGAAAAAACTTGTTAAAAGAAAAACACCAAAGTGCTTAGAATAGCTTCAAATCGCATTTTGAGACATTTTAGAATATTTTGTGATTTTCGAAAAAACTTGGTTACACAAAAACACCAAAGTGCTAAGAATAGCTTCAAATCGCATTTGGAGACATTTTAGACTATTTTGTGATTTTCGAAAAAAGTTGTTAACATAAAAACATCAAAGTGTACAGAATAGCTTCAAATCGCATTTGGAGACGTTTTAGACCATTTTGTGATTTTCGAAAAAAGTTGTTAACATAAAAACATCAAAGTGTACAGAATAGCTTCAAATCGCATTTGGAGACGTTTTAGACCATTTTGTGATTTTCGAAAAAACTTGTTAACATAAAAACATCAAAGTGTACAGAATAGCTTCAAATCGCATTTGGAGACGTTTTAGACCATTTTGTGATTTTCGAAAAAACTTTTCACACAAAAACATCATAGTGTACCGAATAGCTTCAAATCGTATTTGGAGACGTTTTAGACCATTTTGTGATTTTCGAAAAAACTTGTTAACATAAAAACACCAAAGTGCTTAGAATAGCTTCAAATCGCATTTGGAGACGTTTTAGACCATTTTGTGATTTTCGAAATAACTTGTTAACATAAAAACATCAAAGTGTACAGAATAGCTTCAAATCGCATTTAGAGACGTTTTAGACCAATTTTTTTATTTTGGAAAAAACTTGTTAACATAAAAACACCAAAGTGCTTAGAATAGCTTCAAATCGCATTTTGAGACATTTTAGACAATTTGTGATTTTCGAAAGAACTTGGTTACACAAAAACATAAAAGTGCTTAAAATCGCATTAGAAACCGTTTTAGACCATTTTGAGCATTTCGATAAAACTTTTCACACAAAAACATCAAAGAGCACAAAATAGCTTAATATCGTATTTAAAAACGTTTTAGACAATTTTGAGCATATCGACAAAAATTTTTCACACAAAACATCAAAGTGTACAGAATAGCTTCAAATCGCATTTGGAGACGTTTTAGACCATTTTGTGATTTTCAAAAAAACTTGTTAACAAAAAAAACACCAAAGTGCTAAGAATAGCTTCAAATCGCATTTGGAGACAATTTAGACCATTTTGTGATTTTCGAAAAAACTTGTTAACATAAAAACACCAAAGTGCTTAGAATAGCTTTAAATCGCATTTGGAGACGTTTTAGACCATTTTGTGATTTTCGAAAAAAATTGTTAACATAAAAACACCAAAGTGCTTAGAATAGCTTCAAATGCCATTTGGAGACGTTTTAGACCATTTTGTGATTTTCGAAAAAACTTGTTAACATAATAACACCAAAGTGTACAGAATAGCTTCAAATTGCATTTGGAGACGTTTTAGACCATTTTGTGATTTTCGAAAAAACTTGTTAACATAATAACACCAAAGTGTACAGAATAGCTTCAAATTGCATTTTGAGACATTTTAGACCATTTTGTGATTTTCGAAAGAACTTGGTTACACAAAAACATAAAAGTGCTTAAAATCGCATTAGAAACCGTTTTAGACAATTTTGAGCATTTCGATAAAACTTTTCACACAAAAACATCAAAGAGCACAAAATAGCTTAATATCGTATTTAAAAACGTTTTAGACCATTTTGAGCAATTCGACAAAAATTTTTCACACAAAACTTCAAAGTGTACAGAATAGCTTCAAATCGCATTTAGAGACGTTTTAGACCATTTTGTGATTTTCGAAAAAAGTTGTTAACATAAAAACATCAAAGTGTACAGAATAGCTTCAATTCGCATTTTGAGACGTTTTAGACCATTTTGTGATTTTCGAAAAAACTTGTTAACATAAAAACACCAAAGTGTACAGAATAGCTTCAAATTGCATTTGGAGACGTTTTAGACCATTTTGTGATTTTCGAAAAAACTTGCTAACATAAAAACACCAAAGTGCTTAGAATAGCTTCAAATCGCATATTGAGACATTTTAGAATATTTTGTGATTTTCAAAAAAATTTGGTTACACAAAAACACCAAAGTGCTTAGAATAGCTTCAAATCGCATTTCGAGACGTTTTAGACCATTTTTAGCATTTCGACAAAAATTTTTAACACAAAACATCAAAGTGTACAGAATAGCTTCAAATCGCATATGAAGACACTTTAGACGATTTTGTGATTTTCGAAAAAAGTTGTTAACATAAAAACATCAAAGTGTACAGAATAGCTTCAAATTGCATTTGGAAACGTTTTAGACCATTTTCTGATTTTCGAAAAAAATTGTTAACATAAAAACATCAAAGTGCTTAGAATAGCTTCAAATCGCATTTGGAGACGTTTTAGACCATTTTGTGATTTTCGAAAAAACTTGTTAACATAAAAACATCAAAGTGTACAGAATAGCTTCAAATCGCATTTGGAGACGTTTTAGACCATTTTGTGATTTTCGAAAAAACTTTTCACACAAAAACATCAAAGAGCACAAAATAGCTTAATATCGTATTTAAAAACGTTTTAGACCATTTTGTGATTTTCGAAAAAACTTGTTAACATAAAAACACCAAAGTGCTTAGAATAGCTTCAAATCGCATTTTGAGACATTTTAGACCATTTTGTGATTTTCGAAAGAACTTGGTTACACAAAAACATAAAAGTGCTTAAAATCGCATTAGAAACCGTTTTAGACCATTTTGAGCATTTCGATAAAACTTTTCACACAAAAACATCAAAGAGCACAAAATAGCTTAATATCGTATTTAAAAACGTTTTAGACCATTTTGAGCATTTCGACAAAAATTTTTCACACAAAACTTCAAAGTGTACAGAATAGCTTCAAATCGCATTTAGAGACGTTTTAGACCATTTTGTGATTTTCGAAAAAACTTGTTAACATAAAAACATCAAAGTGTACAGAATAGCTTCAAATCGCATTTGGAGACGTTTTAGACCATTTTGTGATTTTCAAAAAAACTTGTTAACAAAAAAACACCAAAGTGCTTAGAATAGATTCAAATCGCATTTGGAGACGTTTTAGACCATTTTGAGCATTTCGATAAAACTTTTCACACAAAAACATCAAAGAGCACAAAATAGCTTCAAATCGCATTTGGAGACGTTTTAACCCATTTTGTGATTTTCGAAAAAAGTTGTTAACATAAAAACATCAAAGTGTACAGAATAGCTTCATATCGCATTTGGAGACGTTTTAGACCATTTTGTGATTTTCGAAAAAACTTGTTAACATAAAAACACCAAAGTGCTTAGAATAGCTTCAAATCGCATTTGGAGACGTTTTAGACCATTTTGTGATTTTCGAAAAAACTTGTTAAAAGAAAAACACCAAAGTGCTTAGAATAGCTTCAAATCGCATTTTGAGACATTTTAGAATATTTTGTGATTTTCGAAAAAACTTGGTTACACAAAAACACCAAAGTGCTAAGAATAGCTTCAAATCGCATTTGGAGACATTTTAGACTATTTTGTGATTTTCGAAAAAAGTTGTTAACATAAAAACATCAAAGTGTACAGAATAGCTTCAAATCGCATTTGGAGACGTTTTAGACCATTTTGTGATTTTCGAAAAAAGTTGTTAACATAAAAACATCAAAGTGTACAGAATAGCTTCAAATTGCATTTGGAAACGTTTTAGACCATTTTCTGATTTTCGAAAAAAATTGTTAACATAAAAACATCAAAGTGCTTAGAATAGCTTCAAATCGCATTTGGAGACGTTTTAGACCATTTTGTGATTTTCGAAAAAACTTGTTAACATAAAAACATCAAAGTGTACAGAATAGCTTCAAATCGCATTTGGAGACGTTTTAGACCATTTTGTGATTTTCGAAAAAACTTTTCACACAAAAACATCAAAGAGCACAAAATAGCTTAATATCGTATTTAAAAACGTTTTAGACCATTTTGTGATTTTCGAAAAAACTTGTTAACATAAAAACACCAAAGTGCTTAGAATAGCTTCAAATCGCATTTTGAGACATTTTAGACCATTTTGTGATTTTCGAAAGAACTTGGTTACACAAAAACATAAAAGTGCTTAAAATCGCATTAGAAACCGTTTTAGACCATTTTGAGCATTTCGATAAAACTTTTCACACAAAAACATCAAAGAGCACAAAATAGCTTAATATCGTATTTAAAAACGTTTTAGACCATTTTGAGCATTTCGACAAAAATTTTTCACACAAAACTTCAAAGTGTACAGAATAGCTTCAAATCGCATTTAGAGACGTTTTAGACCATTTTGTGATTTTCGAAAAAACTTGTTAACATAAAAACATCAAAGTGTACAGAATAGCTTCAAATCGCATTTGGAGACGTTTTAGACCATTTTGTGATTTTCAAAAAAACTTGTTAACAAAAAAACACCAAAGTGCTTAGAATAGATTCAAATCGCATTTGGAGACGTTTTAGACCATTTTGAGCATTTCGATAAAACTTTTCACACAAAAACATCAAAGAGCACAAAATAGCTTCAAATCGCATTTGGAGACGTTTTAACCCATTTTGTGATTTTCGAAAAAAGTTGTTAACATAAAAACATCAAAGTGTACAGAATAGCTTCATATCGCATTTGGAGACGTTTTAGACCATTTTGTGATTTTCGAAAAAACTTGTTAACATAAAAACACCAAAGTGCTTAGAATAGCTTCAAATCGCATTTGGAGACGTTTTAGACCATTTTGTGATTTTCGAAAAAACTTGTTAAAAGAAAAACACCAAAGTGCTTAGAATAGCTTCAAATCGCATTTTGAGACATTTTAGAATATTTTGTGATTTTCGAAAAAACTTGGTTACACAAAAACACCAAAGTGCTAAGAATAGCTTCAAATCGCATTTGGAGACATTTTAGACTATTTTGTGATTTTCGAAAAAAGTTGTTAACATAAAAACATCAAAGTGTACAGAATAGCTTCAAATCGCATTTGGAGACGTTTTAGACCATTTTGTGATTTTCGAAAAAATTTGTTAACATAAAAACATCAAAGTGTACAGAATAGCTTCAAATCCCATTTGGAGACGTTTTAGACCATTTTGTAATTTTCGAAAAAATTTGTTAACATAAAAACATCAAAGTGCTTAGAATAGCTTCAAATCGCATTTGGAGACGTTTTAGACCATTTTGTGATTTTCGAAAAAACTTGTTAACATAAAAACATCAAAGTGTACAGAATAGCTTCAAATCGCATTTGGAGACGTTTTAGACCATTTTGTGATTTTTGAAAAAACTTGTTAACATAAAAACACCAAAGTGCTTAGAATAGCTTCAAATCGCATTTGGAGACGTTTTAGACCATTTTGTGATTTTCGAAAAAACTTGTTAACATAAAAACATCAAAGTGTACAGAATAGCTTCAAATCGCATTTGGAGACGTTTTAGACCATTTTGTGATTTTTGAAAAAACTTGTTAACATAAAAACACCAAAGTGTACAGAATAGCTTCAAATTGCATTTGGAGACGTTTTAGACCATTTTGTGATTTTCGAAAAAACTTGCTAACATAAAAACACCAAAGTGCTTAGAATAGCTTCAAATTGCATATTGAGACATTTTAGAATATTTTGTGATTTTTGAAAAAATTTGGTTACACAAAAACACCAAAGTGCTTAGAATAGCTTCAAATCGCATTTCTAGACGTTTTAGACCATTTTGAGCATTTCGAAAAAAATTTTTAACACAAAACATCAAAGTGTACAGAATAGCTTCAAATCGCATATGAAGACATTTTAGACGATTTTGTGATTTTCGAAAAAAGTTGTTAATTTAACATAAAAACATCAAAGTGTACAGAATAGCTTCAAATCGCATTTGGAGACGTTTTAGACCATTTTCTGATTTTCGAAAAAAATTGTTAACATAAAAACATCAAAGTGCTTAGAATAGCTTCAAATCGCATTTGGAGACGTTTTAGACCATTTTGTGATTTTCGAAAAAACTTGTTAACATAAAATCATCAAAGTGTACAGAATAGCTTCAAATCGCATTTGGAGACGTTTTAGACCATTTTGTGATTTTCAAAAAAACTTGTTAACATAAAAACATCAAAGTGTACAGAATAGCTTCAAATCGCATTTGGAGACGTTTTAGACCATTTTGTGATTTTCGAAAAAACTTTTCACACAAAAACATCAAAGAGCACAAAATAGCTTAATATCGTATTTAAAAACGTTTTAGACCATTTTGTGATTTTCGAAAAAACTTGTTAACATAATAACACCAAAGTGCTTAGAATAGCTTCAAATCGCATTTGGAGACGTTTTAGACCATTTTGTGATTTTCGAAAAAAGTTGTTAACATAAAAACATCAAAGTGTACAGAATAGCTTCATATCGCATTTGGAGACGTTTTAGACCATTTTGTGATTTTCGAAAAAACTTGTTAACATAAAAACACCAAAGTGCTTAGAATAGCTTCAAATCGCATTTGGAGACGTTTTAGACCATTTTGTGATTTTCGAAAAAACTTGTTAAAAGAAAAACACCAAAGTGCTTAGAATAGCTTCAAATCGTATTTTGAGACATTTTAGAATATTTTGTGATTTTCGAAAAAACTTGGTTACACAAAAACACCAAAGTGCTAAGAATAGCTTCAAATCGCATTTGGAGACGTTTTAGACCATTTTGTGATTTTCGAAAAAAGTTGTTAACATAAAAACATCAAAGTGTACAGAATAGCTTCATATCGCATTTGGAGACGTTTTAGACCATTTTGTGATTTTCGAAAAAACTTGTTAACATAAAAACACCAAAGTGCTTAGAATAGCTTCAAATCGCATTTGGAGACGTTTTAGACCATTTTGTGATTTTCGAAAAAACTTGTTAAAAGAAAAACACCAAAGTGCTTAGAATAGCTTCAAATCGCATTTTGAGACATTTTAGAATATTTTGTGATTTTCGAAAAAACTTGGTTACACAAAAACACCAAAGTGCTAAGAATAGCTTCAAATCGCATTTGGAGACATTTTAGACTATTTTGTGATTTTCGAAAAAAGTTGTTAACATAAAAACATCAAAGTGTACAGAATAGCTTCAAATCGCATTTGGAGACGTTTTAGACCATTTTGTGATTTTCGAAAAAATTTGTTAACATAAAAACATCAAAGTGTACAGAATAGCTTCAAATCGCATTTGGAGACGTTTTAGACCATTTTCTGATTTTCGAAAAAAATTTTTAACATAAAAACATCAAAGTGCTTAGAATAGCTTCAAATCGCATTTGGAGACGTTTTAGACCATTTTGTGATTTTCGAAAAAACTTGTTAACATAAAAACATCAAAGTGTACAGAATAGCTTCAAATCGCATTTGGAGACGTTTTAGACCATTTTGTGATTTTTGAAAAAACTTGTTAACATAAAAACACCAAAGTGTACAGAATAGCTTCAAATTGCATTTGGAGACGTTTTAGACCATTTTGTGATTTTCGAAAAAACTTGCTAACATAAAAACACCAAAGTGCTTAGAATAGCTTCAAATTGCATATTGAGACATTTTAGAATATTTCGTGATTTTTGAAAAAATTTGGTTACACAAAAACACCAAAGTGCTTAGAATAGCTTCAAATCGCATTTCTAGACGTTTTAGACCATTTTGAGCATTTCGAAAAAAATTTTTAACACAAAACATCAAAGTGTACAGAATAGCTTCAAATCGCATATGAAGACATTTTAGACGATTTTGTGATTTTCGAAAAAAGTTGTTAATTTAACATAAAAACATCAAAGTGTACAGAATAGCTTCAAATCGCATTTGGAGACGTTTTAGACCATTTTCTGATTTTCGAAAAAAATTGTTAACATAAAAACATCAAAGTGCTTAGAATAGCTTCAAATCGCATTTGGAGACGTTTTAGACCATTTTGTGATTTTCGAAAAAACTTGTTAACATAAAATCATCAAAGTGTTCAGAATAGCTTCAAATCGCATTTGGAGACGTTTTAGACCATTTTGTGATTTTCAAAAAAACTTGTTAACATAAAAACATCAAAGTGTACAGAATAGCTTCAAATCGCATTTGGAGACGTTTTAGACCATTTTGTGATTTTCGAAAAAACTTTTCACACAAAAACATCAAAGAGCACAAAATAGCTTAATATCGTATTTAAAAACGTTTTAGACCATTTTGTGATTTTCGAAAAAACTTGTTAACATAATAACACCAAAGTGCTTAGAATAGCTTCAAATCGCATTTGGAGACGTTTTAGACCATTTTGTGATTTTCGAAAAAAGTTGTTAACATAAAAACATCAAAGTGTACAGAATAGCTTCATATCGCATTTGGAGACGTTTTAGACCATTTTGTGATTTTCGAAAAAACTTGTTAACATAAAAACATCAAAGTGTACAGAATAGTTTCAAATCGCATTTGGAGACGTTTTAGACCATTTTGTGATTTTCGAAAAAACTTTTCACACAAAAACATCAAAGAGCACAAAATAGCTTAATATCGTATTTAAAAACGTTTTAGACCATTTTGAGCATTTCGACAAAATTTTTTCACACAAAACATCAAAGTGTACAGTATAGCTTCAAATCGCATTTGGAGACGTTTTAGACCATTTTGTGATTTTCGAAAAAACTTTTTAACACAAAAACACCAAAGTGCTTAGAATAGCTTCAAATCGCATTTGGAGACGTTTTAGACCATTTGGTGATTTTGGAAAAAAATTGTTAACATAAAAACATCAAAGTGTACAGAATAGCTTCAAATCGCATTTGGAGACGTTTTAGACCATTTTGTGATTTTCGAAAAAACTTGTTAACATAAAAACATCAAAGTGTTCAGAATAGCTTCAAATCGCATTTGGAGACGTTTTAGACCATTTTGTGATTTTCGAAAAAACTTTTCACAAAAAAACATCAAAGAGCACAAAATAGCTTAATATCGTATTTAAAAACGTTTTAGACCATTTTGAGGATTTCGACAAAAATTATTCACACCAAACATCAAAGTGTACAGAATAGCTTCAAATCGCATTTGGAGACGTTTTAGACCATTTTGTGATTTTCGAAAAAACTTTTTAACACAAAAACACCAAAGTGCTTAGAATAGCTTCAAATCGCATTTGGAGACGTTTTAGACCATTTGGTGATTTTCGAAAAAACTTGTTAACATAAAAACATCAAAGTGTACAGAATAGCTTCAAATCGCATTTGGAGACATTTTAGACCATTTTGTGATTTTCGAAAAAACTTGTTAACATAAAAACATCAAAGTGTTCAGAATAGCTTGAAATCGCATTTGGAGACGTTTTAGACCATTTTGTGATTTTCGAAAAAACTTTTCACAAAAAAACATCAAAGTGTACAGAATAGTTTCAAATCGCATTTGGAGACGTTTTAGACCATTTTGTGATTTTCGAAAAAACTTTTCACACAAAAACATCAAAGAGCACAAAATAGCTTAATATCGTATTTAAAAACGTTTTAGACCATTTTGAGCATTTCGACAAAATTTTTTCACACAAAACATCAAAGTGTACAGAATAGCTTCAAATCGCATTTGGAGACGTTTTAGACCATTTTGTGATTTTCGAAAAAACTTTTTAACACAAAAACACCAAAGTGCTTAGAATAGCTTCAAATCGCATTTGGAGACGTTTTAGACCATTTGGTGATTTTGGAAAAAAATTGTTAACATAAAAACATCAAAGTGTACAGAATAGCTTCAAATCGCATTTGGAGACGTTTTAGACCATTTTGTGATTTTCGAAAAAACTTGGTTACACAAAAAAACCAAAGTGCTTAGAATAGCTTCAAATCGCATTTGGAGACGTTTTAGACCATTTTAAGCATTTCGACAAAAAATTTTTACACAAAACATCAAAGTGTACAGAATAGCTTAATATCGTATTTAAAAACGTTTTAGACCATTTTGAGGATTTCGACAAAAATTATTCACACCAAACATCAAAGTGTACAGAATAGCTTCAAATCGCATTTGGAGACGTTTTAGACCATTTTGTGATTTTCGAAAAAACTTTTTAACACAAAAACACCAAAGTGCTTAGAATAGCTTCAAATCGCATTTGGAGACGTTTTAGACCATTTGGTGATTTTCGAAAAAACTTGTTAACATAAAAACATCAAAGTGTACAGAATAGCTTCAAATCGCATTTGGAGACGTTTTAGACCATTTTGTGATTTTCGAAAAAACTTGTTAACATAAAAACATCAAAGTGTTCAGAATAGCTTGAAATCGCATTTGGAGACGTTTTAGACCATTTTGTGATTTTCGAAAAAACTTTTCACAAAAAAACGTCAAAGAGCACAAAATAGCTTAATATCGTATTTAAAAACGTTTTAGACCATTTTGAGGATTTCGACAAAAATTATTCACACCAAACATCAAAGTGTACAGAATAGCTTCAAATCGCATTTGGAGACGTTTTAGACCATTTTGTGATTTTCGAAAAAACTTGTTAACATAAAACCATCAAAGTGTACAGAATAGCTTCAAATCGCATTTTGAGACATTTTAGAATATTTTGTGATTTTCGAAAAAACTTGGTTACACAAAAAAACCAAAGTGCTTAGAATAGCTTCAAATCGCATTTGGAGACGTTTTAGACCATTTTAAGCATTTCGACAAAAAATTTTTACACAAAACATCAAAGTGTACAGAATAGCTTAAAATCGTATTTGGAGACGTTTTAGACCATTTTGTGATTTTGGAAAAAAGTTGTTAACATAAAAACATCAAAGTGTACAGAATAGCTTCAAATCGCATTTGGAGACGTTATAGACCATTTTGTGATTTTCGAAAAAAGTTGTTAACATAAAAACATCAAAGTGTACAGAATAGCTTCAAATCGCATTTGGAGACGTTTTAGACCATTTTGTGATTTTCGAAAAAACTTTTCACACAAAAACATCAAAGAGCACAAAATAGCTTAATATCGTATTTAAAAACGTTTTAGACCATTTTGAGCATTTCGACAAAAATTTTTTACACAAAACATCAAAGTGTACAGAATAGCTTCAAATCGCATTTGGAGACGTTTTAGACCATTTTGTGATTTTCGAAAAAACTTGTTAACATAAAAACATCAAAGTGTACAGAATAGCTTCAAATCGCATTTGGAGACGTTTTAGACCATTTTGTGATTTTCGAAAAAACTTTTCACACAAAAACATCAAAGAGCACAAAATAGCTTAATATCGTATTTAAAAACGTTTTAGACCATTTTGAGCATTTCGACAAAAAACAGCAAAGTGTACAGAATAGCTTCAAATCGCATTTTGAGACGTTTTAGAACATTTTGTGATTTTCGAAAAAACTTTTTAACACAAAAACACCAAAGTGCTTAGAATAGCTTCAAATCGCATTTGGAGACGTTTTAGACCATTTGGTGATTTTCGAAAAAACTTGTTAACATAAAAACATCAAAGTGTACAGAATAGCTTCAAATCGCATTTGGAGACGTTTTAGACCATTTTGTGATTTTCGAAAAAACTTGTTAACATAAAAACATCAAAGTGTTCAGAATAGCTTGAAATCGCATTTGGAGACGTTTTAGACCATTTTGTGATTTTCGAAAAAACTTTTCACAAAAAAACATCAAAGAGCACGGCCGTTCCAAGGCAAAACCACGTAACTCACATTTTTGTCAATTTTGAGATTTTTACATTTGGGGAATTATTACAAATTTATGAACAACCTGTAAAAATTTCAGGTTTCAGAGATCATTATTTTTAGAGATAGTACCACGTATCTTTAAGCAAAAAACAAATAATTCTGGTATTTTCCAAGGCAAAACAACGTATCTACCAGATACGTTGTTTTGCCATGGAAATGAATACGATTTTCGCTTCAAATTCTCACAACCAGCTACAGTTACGTAATTTTGAGACAGAAACCGCTGATGCATGACGATATGCATAGCAACGATCTTAACTAAAAGTAAAAGATATTAAACAATACTAGCCCTTTTAGGCTAGACAAATAATTTAATGTATTAAAATTTAAGAAAGAATTTATTCTAAGAATTTACTATATTTACGAAAAAGTTCAGGCAAGCTTGAAACTAGGCTAGGCTATTATTTTTGACAGACCTAGGCCTACCTAATCTAGCCTAGTACCCCAGCAGTACTGTCATTGAAACTAGGCTAGGCCTAGCTTACTAGTAGGATGGCCGTTTTTACATTGTTTGTACGTATGCCTTGTAGTAGCAGGCTAGTAGGTAGGCTATAACATAATAATGCAAATATGTATATATCCTAAATAGTAGATCCAAATGGCTAAGCCTAGCTTCAAATGCACTCTTTGTTAAGCCAACCTAGTTCGAAGGCAGCATAATTAGTGATCGCAGCCCTCCCGGTACAAAAAGAGTTTCAATCCATTGTTTTTAAAATCATCACAGTTACGTTGTTTTGCCATGGAATGACCACAGTTACGTTGTTTTGCCACAGAATATCGCAGTTACGTTGTTTTGCCTCAGAAATGACTTTCATTCTGTGCACGACATTTCCAAGGCAAAACAACGTATCTGATAAAAGTGGTAATAACTTTTGATCAAATTCTTTAAATTATTTAACATTTTGTATTTAATAATAATTATTATTTATATATACTCATGCAAAATTTCACATCATTACGATAATTTGTTGCTGAAATGCAAACACTCAAACTTCAATTCAATTTTTCTCGAAAAGCAACATTTTGTAGTTACGTTGTTTTGCCTTGGAACGGCCGAGCACAAAATAGCTTAATATCGTATTTAAAAACGTTTTAGACCATTTTGAGGATTTCGACAAAAATTATTCACACCAAACATCAAAGTGTACAGAATAGCGTCAAATCGCATTTGGAGACGTTTTAGACCATTTTGTGATTTTCGAAAAAACTTGTTAACATAAAACCATCAAAGTGTACAGAATAGCTTCAAATCGCATTTTGAGACATTTTAGAATATTTTGTGATTTTCGAAAAAACTTGGTTACACAAAAAAACCAAAGTGCTTAGAATAGCTTCAAATCGCATTTGGAGACGTTTTAGACCATTTTAAGCATTTCGACAAAAAATTTTTACACAAAACATCAAAGTGTACAGAATAGCTTAAAATCGTATTTGGAGACGTTTTAGACCATTTTGTGATTTTGGAAAAAAGTTGTTAACATAAAAACATCAAAGTGTACAGAATAGCTTCAAATCGCATTTGGAGACGTTATAGACCATTTTGTGATTTTCGAAAAAAGTTGTTAACATAAAAACATCAAAGTGTACAGAATAGCTTCAAATCGCATTTGGAGACGTTTTAGACCATTTTGTGATTTTCGAAAAAACTTTTCACACAAAAACATCAAAGAGCACAAAATAGCTTAATATCGTATTTAAAAACGTTTTAGACCATTTTGAGCATTTCGACAAAAATTTTTTACACAAAACATCAAAGTGTACAGAATAGCTTCAAATCGCATTTGGAGACGTTTTAGACCATTTTGTGATTTTCGAAAAAACTTGTTAACATAAAAACATCAAAGTGTTCAGAATAGCTTCAAATCGCATTTGGAGACGTTTTAGACCATTTTCTGACTTTCGAAAAAAATTGTTAACATAAAAACATCAAAGTGTACAGAATAGCTTCAAATCGCATTTGGAGATGTTTTAGACCATTTTGTGATTTTCGAAAAAAGTTGTTAACATAAAAACATCAAAGTGTACAGAATAGCTTCAAATCGCATTTGGAGACGTTTTAGACCATTTTGTGATTTTCGAAAAAACTTGTTAACATAAAAACACTAAAGTGCTTAGAATAGCTTCAAATCGCATATGGAGACGTTTTAGACCATTTTGTGATTTTCGAAAAAACTTTACCTACTAGGGAACGTAGGTTGGCCGAGGCACTCTGCTTGACTTTCTAGGCCCCCCACACTACAAGTCCTAGGCCTACCCGTTAGGCCAATTTCTCTCGCGTTGTGGTAATAAGGATACGCAGCTAAAGTGAATTTCCTCCGCTACACTGAACCACGAGCTAAGCCTACGTATTTACCGATACTCGTCAATTTATTTTTTATGGCATCAATGCTACACATTTTGCCCATTGATAATACATTTTCTCGTACTAAAAGTACTTATTAATTTAATTCATTATGTCTATACTTTATTTATTTAGATAATTATTTAGTTTCCGTTTCTTGTTGAATAAACTGCAAATAAATAAAGCTATTGTATTTCTAAAGGTTCCTTTAGCAAAATGGAATCATCTTTCCTATAGTATATAAGAATACAAAAATATTTAGGATCTCGCTATTTATCTGGTCGATGTAGTCTGTGGGGTTAAAGAATACTCGAGCG
>NC_136229.1:12782950-12823219 GCF_963402885.1 Antedon bifida
GATGGCTACATTATGTGCATATTAAATATAATTTTTGAAATTTTGATCATCAAACAAACACTAACATTTTCAAAGAGCAAAACAATAAACATAACGTTTATCTTTTTACTTCACATTTCAATATATAAAACTTGAAAGTATGAACTTTCATAATATGTTACTGTTTAAAATGTGTGAAGATTTCATTATAGTAAAAATTATGATTTAGTTTGATAGGTAATAATCAACTTGCATCGAGGGGTTCACGACATACCGAATGAACGAGTAATTGTTCTTCGGATTTTCTTCAGCAGGTGCTCATATGACTCGATGTGTAGTGCAACCGACTTTGGTATCAGAGGTACCGGGATCGAATCCCGTCACGGGAAAATAATTAAATAAAAGGATTTATTTGCTTATTACACTGAAAGGGAGTTTTATTTTCGAATAGGCTACTTTTTGGAAAAGTCATGATTGAAAAGTACTTGAATGCGCAAGATACGTTTGTTGCGGGCGGATAACCAAACTCGTCCTCAAGTGACGAGTTTAAGATCTAGTTTTTATTGGTTATCCGCCTCAAGCGGATAAGCCCTTGGAATTGTAGTGTTACTTTTTTTTTATTGGTTATCCGCCTCAAGCGGATAAGCCCTTGGAATTGTAGTGTTACTTTTTTTATATTATTCTTCTCGATTTCCGCCACTTTTTGTGTTCAACTTTTCTCTGCAACGTGTTAACATTACATGTTGTAACTTGGTAAACATTTAGACATTTAACTGAAGATGTGCAGCCAAGCTTTTTGACGATGTCAGAGCCGCGTAGCGTAAGTCACGCGCGATTTTCTGAAAATCCTAAGTTGATCATAACTTCGAAACAGATGAATATTTTTTAACGTAATGTTCAGCCACGTTTGCTTCACATCAATTGCTAACTTTTTTATCGCTACCGAAATTTGTAACATTGGAAAGTGCGCGCGTAAACGGCGTTTGAAATTTTAAAATGCTCCAAATCAATTTCTGATTAAATTAGAACACGATTCAGGTCATTTTAATCGTTTGAAAAATTGCCACCAGGTGCGCACATTTTTACGCGCGCACGGCGCAGGAAACACGTATGAGCATTTCTTTTGCAGGATTTGTGTTTTTCAATCTTCGGTTAACAATTTTACGTTATTTTATTCACTATTCAACTTGAAATGGCGTTCTACGAACACGTTAAACATGACTGGTTGCGCACATAAAACGTTAAAAAATTGTGAAAATGTTGCAAAATATGTCTACTTTTAAAAATGATACAGTTCATCAGAATGTAAGGTTACCCCTATTTTTTATTTTATTTTCTTGCAGTGTATGAATCGTAGGTGTGATTTATTATAGTGTTGAATGTTAAAACGTGTTTGAAGGCTACATTATTTGCATATTAAATATAATTTTTGAAATTTTTATCATCAAACAAACATAAACATTTTCAAAGAGCAAAACAATAAACATAATGTTTATCTTTTTTCTTCACATGTTAATATATAAAACTTAAAAGTATGCACTTTCATAATGTGTCACTGTTTAAAATTTGTGAAGATTTCATTATAGTAAAAATTATGATTTAGTTTAATAAGTAATAATCTATTTGCATCGAGTGGTTCACGACATACCGAATGAACGAGTAAACTTTCTTCGGATTTTATCAGCAGGTGCTCATATGGCTCGATGTGTAGTGCCACCAACTTTGGTATCAGAGGTACCGGGATCGAGTCCCGTCACGGGAAAACAATTTAATAAAAGGATTTATTTGGTTGTTACACTGAAAAGGCAGTTTTAATTTCGAATAGGCTACTTTTTGGAAAAGCCATAACTGAAAAGTACTTGAATGCGCAAGATACGTTTTGTTGCGGGCGGATAACCAAACTCGTCCTCAAGTGACGAGTTCAGATCTAGTTGGTTATCCGCCTCAAGCGGATAAGCCCTTGGAATTGTAGTGTTACTTTTTTTTTATTGGTTATCCGCCTCAAGCGGATAACCTTTGTTATTGTACGTGTTTCTTTTTTTTTTTATTATTCTTCTTTCTTTCTCAGATTTTGTGCACGCGTTTTCTCTTCAACGTGTTAACATAACATGTTGTAACTTGGTCAACATTTAGACATTTAACTGAAGATGTTCAGCCAAGCTTTTGGACGCTGTCAGATCCGCGTAGCGTAAGTCACGCGCGATTTTCTGAAAATCTTAAATCGGTCATAACTTCGAAACCGATAAATATTTTTTAACGAAATTTTCAGCCACGTTTTCTTCACATCAATGGCTAACTTTTGGAATGTTTAACAAATTTTTGGAGACTAGAAAGTTTTCGCGTAAATTGCGTTTGAAATATTTTACTCTTCTTATTTTGTGCACGCTGTTTCTCTTCAACGTGTAAACATAATATGTTGTAACTTGTTCAGCATTTAGACATTTTACTGAAGTTGTCCAGCCAAGCTTTTTGACGATGTCAGAGCCGCGTAGCGTAAATTACGCGTGATTTTCTGAAAATCTTAAATCGGTTATAACTTCGAAACAAACGAATATTTTTTAACGTCATTTTCAGCCACGTTTGCTTCACATCAAAAGTTAACTTTTTTAACGCTACCGCAATTTGTAACGTTAGAAAGTGCGCGCGTAAATGGCGTTTGAAATTTTAAAATGCTCCAAATCAATTTCTGATTAAATTAGAGCACGATTCAGGTCATTTTAAGCGTTTAAAAAATTGCCACTGTTGCGCACATTTTTACGCGCGCACGGCGCAGGGAACACGTATGAGCATTTCTTTTACACGATTTGTGTTTTTAAATCTTCGGTTAACAATTTTACGTTATTTTATTCACTTTTCAACTTGAAATGGCGTTCTACGAGCACGTTAAACATGACAGGTTGCGCACGAAAACGTCAACAAATTGTGAAAATGTTCCAAAATATGTCTACTTTTAAAAATGAAACAGTTCATCAGAATGCAAGGTTACCCCATTTTTTTATTTTATTTTCTTGCAGAGTATGAATCACAGGTCTAATTTATAATAGTCTTGAATGTTAAAAAGTGTTTGATGGCTACATTATTTGCATATTAAATGTAATTTTTGAAATATTAATCATCAAACAAACATAAACATATTCAAAGAGTAAAACAATAAACATAACGTTTATCTTTTTTCTTTACATGTTAATATATTAAACTTGAAAGTATGCACTTTCATAATATGTCACTGTTTAAAATGTGTGAAGATTTCATCATAGTAAACATTATGATTTAAGTTCGATATGTAATAATCAACTTGCATCGAGGGGGTTCACGACATACCGAATGAACGAGGATTCTTTCTTCGGATTTTCTTCACCAGGTGCTGATATGGCTCGATGTGTAGTGCAACCGACTTTGGTATCACAGGTACCGGGTTCGAATCCCATCACGGGAAAACAATCAAAAAAGGATTTATTTGGTTATTACACTTAAAGGGCAGTTTTAATTTTGAATAGGCTACTTTTTTGGAAAAGTCATAATTGAGAAGTACTTTAATACGCAAGATACGTTTTGTTGCGGGCGGATAACCAAACTCGTCCTCAAGTGACGAGTTTAAGATCTAGTTATTCTTCTTTCTTTCTCAGATTTTGTGCACGCTGTTTCTCTGCAACGTGTTAACATAGCATTTTGTAACTTTCTAAACATTTAGACATTTAACTGAAGTTGTACTGCGAAGCTTTTGGACGCTGTCAGAGCCACGTAGCGTAAGTTGCGCGCGAATTTCTGAAATTCTTAAATTGATCATAACTTTGAAACAAATAAATATTTTTTAACGAAATTTTCAGCCACGGTTGCTTCACATCAATTGTAAACTGTTTTATCGCTACCGAATTTTGTAACATTAGAAAGTGCGCGCGTAAACGGCGTTTGAAATTTTAAAATGCTTCAAATCATTTTCTGATTAAATTAGCGCACGTTTCAGGTCATTTTAAGCGTTTAAAAAATTCCCACCAGATGCGCACGTTTTCACGCGCGCACGGCGCAGGGAACGCGTATGAGCCTTTATTTTGCATAGACTGTGTTTTTCAAACTTCAGTTAACAATTTTGCGTTATTTTATTCACTATTCAACTGGAAATGGCGTTACACGAGCACGTTAAACATGACTGGTTGCGCACGTAAAATGTCTAATAATTGTGAAAATGTTGCAAAATATGTCTACTTTTAAAAACGATACAGTTCATCAGAATGCAAGGTTACCCCCATTTTTTATTTTATTTTCTTGCAGTGTATGAATCATAGGTCTGATTTATTATAGTCTTGAATGCTAAAACGTGTTTGATGGCTACATTATGTGCATATTAAATATAATTTTTGAAATTTTGATCATCAAACAAACACTAACATTTTCAAAGAGCAAAACAATAAACATAACGTTTATCTTTTTACTTCACATTTTAATATATAAAACTTGAAAGTATGAACTTTCATAATATGTTACTGTTTAAAATGTGTGAAGATTTCATTATAGTAAAAATTATGATTTAGTTTGATAGGTAATAATCAACTTGCATCGAGGGGTTCACGACATACCGAATGAACGAGTAATTGTTCTTCGGATTTTCTTCAGCAGGTGCTCATATGGCTCGATGTGTAGTGCAACCGACTTTGGTATCAGAGGTACCGGGATCGAATCCCGTCACGGGAAAATAATTAAATAAAAGGATTTATTTGCTTATTACACTGAAAGGGAGTTTTATTTTCGAATAGGCTACTTTTTGGAAAAGTCATGATTGAAAAGTACTTGAATACGCAAGATACGTTTGTTGCGGGCGGATAACCAAACTCGTCCTCAAGTGACGAGTTAAGATCTAGTTAGTTATCCGCATTCAGCGGATAACTCCTTGGAACTGTCCTGTTTCATCTTTTTTTTTCTGTATTCTTCTTTCTTTCCGTCATTTTTGTGCAGAGCGTATCTCTTAAACGTGTACAGTTAACATTTCATAACTTTGTCAACATATGGGCATTCACGTGAAGTTGTGCACCTCTTATTGTGAATGACGTCAGAGTTGCGTAACGTGACTTACGCGCGTTTTTACGTTTTTCGCGTATTTAACATAGATCGAAAACCATATAACAATTTCAAATGAAACTTAGCAAAAGTTTAATTTATAACATGCGCTAACTTTCTGTGGACAAAAAATGACAAGTTTCACACGAAGTTACGCGCGCACGCGCGTTTAAAATTTCGAAATGCGAAAAATCAATTACTAATCAACTTTCTACGCGTTTCATGTCATTTTAAGCATGTCAAAAATTCCCAGGCGCGCGCAATTTTTTTACGCATGCGTGCGCACGTAGCGCAAACAACTTTTTTTTTCGCGTGATTTATGTTTTTCCAGCCTTTTCTAGTAATCTTACAAACTTTTAAACAATTTCGACTTAAAATCACGTCATACGGGCACGTAGAATTGGATAATTTTCGCGAGTTTTTGATGAAAAAGTTAAAAAATTCGTCAAAATTTGTCAAAATTATGCCTTTTTTTAAACAGTCGTAATTTCTAAACTGGACGGTCAACTTTTTGTGGATGACATATTCTTGAAGTTGATGAGTTGTAGATATCGGATCATGTATTAATATGGTTAACCGGACATTGTGACGTCATCGTATGGCCACGCGAATATAAAATTTAGGATTTTTGTATCTTTCGTCATAGCTCATCACATTTAATAGAGCGCATCTCTACTTATCCGTTTTCCATTTTCACCCCGATTTTGATAGTGTCTAGGTCAATCAACTATCTTTCGCATGAGTTAAAAATATTTTAATTTTTATTACGTCATTATGTCTAAAAACGTCAATAACGTGGGTCACTTATTTTCATCTTTACAGTAAATTTCAATCTGTTATAGCTCGTCAGAATAAAAAGTGATAATCATGATTAAAACGTTTCCTGGAAGCTATTGGATTGTAGATACGAATTCATGTGAACATTTTTCCAATCCGACGTTGTGACGTCATTACATGGCCAGTTTAAAAAAAAAAGTCGTATTTTCATATTTTGCGTCATAGTTCATCACATTTAAAAGAGCGCGCATCTATATTTTACGTATCCAAATTTCTTCTTCACGTTAACATGTTGTTGCTGAGATAATATCCTTCCGAAATTGCTATCTTAGTTTTTCATTTTGATACCGTCGCCATGTTAAAAATTGGAATAAATGACAGGTCCCGTAATTTCACATATTCTACACTGTATGTAATATATGTATAAAGATTTTACTAGTTATACTGACTGTAACGGAATGGTATAGCCCAAATCATTTATTTCCTACCTATTTCTATAATGTAGCAGGCCAAATAAGACTAGGTTCTGATTGGCTATTTTACTATTCGTGTAAAAACTACTCACTAAATTTTGGTAAACAACTTATCCAGGGACCTAGTAGGTCTCTGGCACTTTTCGTTTTGATATAAGGTAATAAATGCCATGATCTTTTTCTGTGTGCAATATTCCAACGTATAACGTGTGCGCGTGGCTCTTGTCGTGCGGATAACTAACTCGTCAAAGTGACGAGTTACATGTCTAGTTAGTTATCCGCACTATGGCGGATAACTCCTTGTAACTGTCCTGTTTCATCATCTTATTTTTTTTCTGTATTATTCTTCTTTCTTTCTGTCATTTTTGTGCAGAGCGTATCTCTAAAACGTGTAAAGTTAACATTTTATAACTTTGTCAACATATGGGCAATCACGTGAAGTTGTGCTTTCCTATAATTGAATGACGTCAGAGTTGCGCAACATGACTTACGCGCGTTTTTATGAATTTCGCGTATTTAACATAGATCGAAAACCATATAACAATTTAAATTGAAACTTAGCAAAAGTCTAATTTATATCGTGCGCTAACTTTTTATGCACTAAAAATGGCATGTTTTAAACGAAGTTACGCGCGCACACACGTTTAAAATTTTACAATGCGAAAAATCAATTTCTAATCAACTTTCTACGCGTTTCATGTCATTTTGAGCATGTCAGAAATTCCCACACGTGCGCAAATTTTTACGCGCGTGGTGCACACGTAGCGTTAAAAACGTCATTTTTTCGAGTGATTTATGTTTTTCCAGCCTTTTCTAGTAATTTTACCAACTTTTAAACAATTTCGACTTTAAATTACGTCATACGAGCACGTAGAATATGATAATTTGCGCGCTTTTTTGATAAAAAACTTCAAAAATTCGTCAAAATTAAGCCTTTATTTAAACAATCGTAGTTTTTAAACTAAACGGTAAAAAATTATTTTTATTAAACATTCTGGAAGTTGATGAGTTGTAGATATCAGATCATGCATTAATTTGGCTAACTGGACATTGTGACGTCATCGTATGGCCACGCGAATATGAAATTTAGGATTTTTGTATCTTTCGTCATAACTCCTCACATTTAATAGAGCGCATCTCCACTTATCCGTTTTCCATTTTCACCCCGATTTTGATATTGTCTAGGTCAATGAACTATCTTTAGCATGAATTAAAAATATTTTAATTTTTATGACGTCATCATGCCTAAAAATTTAAGTTACGTGTGGCATTAATTTCATCTTTACAGTAAATTTCAATCTGTTATAGCTCGTAAGAATAAAATGTGATAATCACGATTAAAACGTTTTCTTGAAGCTATTGGATTGTAGATACAAAATCATGTGAAAATTTTGCCAATCGGATGTGGTGACGTCATCATATGGCCAGTTAAATAAAAAAAGTCGTATTTTCATATTTTACGTCATAGTTCATCACATTTAAAAGAGCGCGCATCTATATTTTATGTATCCAAATTTCTTCTACACGCTAATATGTTGTTGCTGAGATAATATCCTTCCGAAATTATTATTTTAGTGTTTCATTTTGATACCGTCGCCATGTTAAAAAATGGAATAAATGGCGGGTCCCGTAATTTCACCTATTCCACACTGTATGTAATATGTATACAGATTATACTGTTTATACTGTACTGTACTATATGACACAAAATTGACAGAATTCAGCACTAACAACATATCATATTCTTCAGATCAGGTCATATGCCATAATTTTTTTCTGTGTGCAAAATTCTAACGTATGACGTGCACGTGGCGTTTGTCGTGCGGATAACTAACTCGTCAAAGTGACGAGTTTCATGTCTAGTTATTCTTCTTTCTTTCCCGGATTTTTGTGCTTGTAAATATATCTTTTGTATAACTTTGTCATTATATGGACATTTACCTGAAGTTGTGCACCTCCATATTTTTAATGACGTTAGAGTCGCGCAGCGTAAGTTACGCGCAATTTTATGAATTTCAATGATAGGTCATAGATTATAAACTAAAAGTCATTTTGTATTGACACTTGGTAAAAATTTAAGTCATATCAAGGGCAAACTTTCTATGGATTAAAAATGGCATGTTTCACAAGAAGTTACGCGCGCACGCGCATTTAAAATTTCAAAATGCGCAAAATTAATTTCTAATCAACTTTCTACGCTGATCATGACATTTTGAGCATGTCAAAAATTCCCACGCGCGCGAAAAAATTTACGCGTAAGGTGCGCACGGAGCATGAAAATCATGTGTTTTTCTCTTGAATTATGATTTTACAGCTTTTCCTAGTCATTTTAAAAAAGATTGACATAATTTCAAATTAAAATGATGTCATACGAACACGTTGATTTAGACCATTTGCGCGCGTTTTAGTTGCAAAAGTGACAAAATTTTGTCAAAATTATGCCTATTTTGAATCTATTATAGCTCCTCGGGATCAACCGTTACCCCCAATTTTTTTTAATTAATATAGAAGCAGATATGTTGTAGATATGAATTCATGCAGAACCTTTACCACTCGGATGTTATGACGTCATCGTATGGCCACACGAATGTAAAATATAGGATTTTTTACTCTTTCGTTATTGCTCATCACATTCAACAAAGCGCATCTCGCTTATACGTATTCCATTTCTCTCCCGAAATTTTAAAATTGTCTACGTCAATCAACTATCTTTTGCATGAATTAAAAATATTTTAATTTTTATAACGTCATCATGTCTAAAAACGTAAATAACGGTGGTCACTTATTTTCATCTTTACAGTAAAGTTCAATCTGTTATAGCTCGTCAGAATAAAAAGTGATAATCATGATTAAAACGTTTTCTGGAAGCTATTGGATTGTAGATACAAATTGATGTGAATATTTTGCCAATCAGATGCTGTGACGTCATCATATGGCCAGTTGAATTCAAAAAGTCATATTTTCATCTCTTGCGTAAAAGTTCATTGCGTTTAAACGAGAGCGCATCTCACTTTTTCGTGCCCAAAATTCTTCAAATTTGTTTTAATTTAATTATTTAGATAATTATCTTCTAAAATTGTTATCTTTATATGTCAATTTGATGATGTCATCGTGTTAATAATTGGATTTAAAAGATGGGTCTCGTAATTTCGTCTATGCTACACTGTATATAACATATACAGTTTATTCTGTAAAATACTGTAATGGTGTATGCTACATAATAGGTACAATTCAGCACTGTAAACATATTTATTTCATGTCATAGGATGGCATAATAATTGTCGAGGTTCATATAGTTAAGTATGTGCATGTTGCGTTTGCGCGGATAACCCGAACTCGTCAAAGTGACGAGTTCAAATCTAGTTGGTTATCCGCAACTATTGGTTATCCGCAACTAGTAAGTTGCGGACCACAACTAGTAAGTTGCGGATAACCCTTGTTATTGTAAATATCTTTTTTCTTCATCTTTATTCTTCTTTCTTTCCCGGATTTTTGTGCGTCGCATATCTCTCATCCTTGTTAACATAAGATTGTATAACTTTGTCATAAGATTGACCTGTAGCTGTAGATGTGCAAGAAACTTCGTTATATGACTTTAGAGTCGCGCAGCGTAAGTTACGCGCGATTTTATGAATTTCAATGATTGGTCATAGATTATAAACCAAAAGTCATTTTATATTGACACTTGGTGAAAATTTAAGTTAAATTAAGGGCAAACTTTCTATGGATTAAAAGTGACATGTTTCACAAGAAGTTACGCGCGCACGCGCATTTAAAAATTAAAAATGCGCAAAATTAATTTCTAATCAACTTTCTACGCTGATCATGACATTTTGAGCATGTCAAAAATTCCCACGCGCGCGAAAAAAATTACGCGTAAGGTGCGCACGGAGCATGAAAATCATGTGTTTTTCTCTTGAATTATAATTTTACAGTCTTTCCTAGTTATTTTAAAAAAGATTGACATCATTTCAAATTAAAATGACGTCATACGAACACGTTGATTTACACCATTTGCGTGCGTTTTAGTTGCAAAAGTGACAACATATTGTCAAAATTAAGCCTATTTTTAATCTATTATAGCTCCTCAGGATCATCCACGACCCCCAATTTTTTTAATTTAATATGTAAGCAGATATGTTGTAGATATGAATTCATGCCGAACCTTTACCACTCGAATGTTATGACGTCATCGTATGGCCACACGAATGTAAAATATAGGATTTTTTACTCTTTCGTTATTGCTCATCACATTCAACAAACCGCATCTCGCTTATACGTATTCCATTTCCCCCGAAATTGTAATATTGTCTACGTCAATCAACTATCTTTCGCATGAATTAAAAATATTTTAATTTTTATGACGTCATCATGTCTAAAAACGTAAATAACTTGGGTCACTTATTTTCATCTTTACAGTAAATATCAATCTGTTATAGCTCGTCAGATTAAAAAGTGATAATCATGATTAAAACGTTTTCTGGAAGCTATTGGATTGTAGATATGAATTGATGTGAATATTTTGCCAATCAGATGTTGTGACGTCATCATATGGCCAGTTGAATTCAAAAAGTCATATTTTCATCTCTTGCGTCAAAGTTCATTGCGTTTAAACGAGAGCGCATCTCACTTTTACGTTCCCAAAATTCTTCAAATTTGTTTTAATGTAATTATTTAGATAATTATCTTCTAAAGTGGTTATCTTTATGTCAATTTGATGATGTCATCGTGTTAATAATTGGATTTAAAAGATGGGTCTCGTAATTCCGTCTATGCTACACTGTATATAACATATATACAGTTTATTCTGTAAAATACTGTAATATGGTGTATGCTACATAATAGGTACAATTCAACACTGTAAACATTTTTATTTCATGTCAAAGGATGGCATAATAATTGTCGAGGTTCATATAGTTTAAAGTACGTGCATGTTGCGTATGCGCGGATAACCCGAACTCGTCAAAGTGACGAGTTCAAATCTAGTTGGTTATCCGCAACTTAGTTGCAGGATAACACTTGTGATTGTAAATATCTTTTTCTTCATCATCTTCTTTGTTATTCTTCTTTCTTTCCCGGATTTTTGTCTACAGCATATCCCCTATTGCTTGTGAACTTAACTTTGTATAACTTGGTAAAAAGATTGACATTGAAGTGTAGATATGCAGCCAAGCTTTTCGACGATGTCAGAGCCGCGTTGCGTAAGTTACGCGCGATTTTGTGAATTTATATAACTGATCATAACTGTAGAACCAACAAATATTCTTTCATGAACCTTAGTGAAAATTTAAGTCATATCAAGGGCAAACTTTCTATGGATTAAAAATGGCATGTTTCACAAGAAGTTACGCGCGCACGCGCATTTAAAATTTCAAAATGCGCAAAATTAATTTCTAATCAACTTTTTACGCTGATCATGACATTTTAAGCATGTCAAAAATTCCCACGCGCGCGAAAAAAATTACGCGTAAGGTGCGCACGGAGCATGAAAATCATGTGTTTTTCTCTTGAATTATAATTTTACAGTCTTTCCTAGTTATTTTAAAAAAGATTGACATCATTTAAAGTTAAAATGACGTCATACGAACACGTTGATTTAGACAATTTGCGTGCGTTTTAGTTGAAAAAGTTATAAAATATTGTCAAAATGATGCCAATTTTGAATCTATTATAGGTCTTCAGGATCGAAGGTGACCCCCAATTTCTTTAACTTATTATGTTAGAAGATATACTGTAGATATGAATTCATGCAGAATTTTTACCTCTCGGATATTATGACGTCATCGTATGGCCACACGAATGTAAAATATAGGATTTTTTTCTCTTTCGTTATTGCTCATTACATTCAACAGAGCGCATCTCGCTTATACGTATTCCATTTCCCCCGAAATTTTAATATTGTCTACGTCAATCAACTGTTTTTCGCATGAGTTAAAAATATTTTAATTTTTATGACGTCATCATGTCTAAAAATGTAAATAACGTGGTTCACTTATTTTCATTTTTACAGTAAATTTTAATCTGTTATAGCTCGTCAGAATAAAAAGTGACGCTCTTGATTAAAACTTATTATAGAAGTTGTTGAATTGTAGATATGAATTCATATTCAAATTTTGTATATCTGATGTCATGACGTCATCATATGACCAGTTGAATTCAAAAAGTCATATTTGCATCTCTTGGGTAAAAGTTCATTGCGTTTAAACGAGAGCGCATCTCACTTTTACGTGCCCAAAATTCTTCAAATTTGTATTAATGTAATTATTTAGATAATTATCTTCTAAAATAGTTATCTTTATATGTCAATTTGATGACGTCATCGTGTTAATAATTGGATTTAAAAGATGGGTCTCGTAATTTCGTCTATGCTACACAGTGTATTCTGTAAATTCTGTAATATGCTGTATGCTACAAAATAAGGTACAATTCAGCACTGTAAACATATTTATTTCATGTCATATGATGGCATAATAATTGTCGGCGTTTATATAAAATAAACGTATGTGCATGTTGCGTTTGCGCGGATAACCAGAACTCGTCAAAGTGACGAGTTCAAATCTAGTTTTCTGTATTATTCTTCTTTCCTTCCTTCCTTTTTGTGAGTCGTGTTTCTCTAAAATGTGTAAACATAACATTTCATAACTTTGACAACATATGGGCATTTACGTGAAGTTGTGCACCTCCTATTTTTGAATGACGTCATAGTTGCGCAACGTGACTTACGCGCAATTTTATGAATTTCAATGATTGATCATAGATTAAAAACCAAAAGTCATTTAGTATTGACACTTTGACAAAATTTAAGTCATATCAGGGGCAAACTTTCTACGGATTAAAAATGGCATGTTTCACAAGAAGTTACGCGCGCACGCGCATTTAAAATTTCAAAATGCGCAAAATTAATTTCTAATCAACTTTTTACGCGTTTCTTGTCATTTTGAGCATGTCAAAAATTCCCACGGGCGCGCAATTTTTTACGCGCGCGGTGCGCACGTAGCATTAAAAACATATTTTTTTCTCTTGAATTATATTTTTCAAGCCTTTCCTAGTAATTTTGAAAACAATTTAGACCTTTTTCAGTTTAAATAACGCCATACGAACACGTTGAATTCGTGCGCGTTTTTTATGAAAAAGCTTAAAAAAATCGTCAAAATTATGTCTTTTTTTAAACAGTCATAGTTTCTAAAGTAAACCGTTAACCGTTTATTTTTATTACAAAATCTAGAAGTTGATGAGTTGTAGATATCGGATCATGCATCAATAAGGCTAAAAAAACACTGTGACGTCATCGTATGGCCACACGAATGTAAAATATAGGATTTTTGTCTCTTTCGTTATTGCTCATCACATTCAATGGAGCGCATCACGCTTATCTGTATTCCTTTTTCTCCTACATTTATATATTGTGTAGGTCAATCAACTTTCTTTAGCATGAGATAAAAATATTTTAATTTTTATGACGTCATCATGCCTAAAAATTTTAATTACGTGGGTCATTAATTTCATCTTTACAGTAAATTTTAATCTGTAATAGCTCGTAAGAATAAAATGTGATAATCACGATTAAAACGTTTTCTGGAAGCTATTGGATTGTAGATACGAATTCATGTAAACATTTTGCCAATCGGATGTTGTGACGTCATCATATGGCCAGTTGAATAAAAAAAGTTGTATTTTCATATTTTGCGTAATAGTTCATCACATTTAAAAGGGTGCGCATCTATATTTTACGTATTCAAATTTCTTCTACACGTTAATATGTTGTTCCTGAGATAATTTCCTTCTGAAATTGCTATCTAAGTGTTTCATTTTGATACCGTCGCCATGTTAAAAATTGGAATAAATGGCGGGTCCCGTAATTTCACCTATTCTACACTGTATGTAATATGTATACAGCTTATACTGTTTGCATGTATATACTATATGACACAAAATTGACAGAATTCAGCACTAACAGCATATCATATTCTTCAGTTCTTGTCATAATGCCATAAACTTTATCTGTGTGCAATATTCCAACGTATGACGTGCACGTGGCGTTTGTCGTGGTGCGGATAACTAACTCGTCAAAGTGACGAGTTTCATGTCTAGTTTATTTTTTTTAATTGTTTCATTCGTTTTCTAATACTATAGTATGTTTTTAGCAAGTTTCAATGATTATTGGTGAGTAGTTTTGGAGAAAAGACATTTTAACTTAAATTCTCTTAAACCCTAATGTTTATGTAAAAAATGGCGGCCATTTTGAATATGCAATTTTGGCATGTTCCCCCATTCTGGATTCTGGGTAATATCGTGTTGTGATCTTTCCAAGGCCTATATTTTTAGAAAAATATTAAAATTAGCTGGTAGTACTTTCATTGCCACCTCAACCAAAAAATAGCCTCTAATCTATAGGAAGCTTTACCTGCTAATCGAAGGTTTCAGTATAGTATTTGGTCGTGCTAATACAGTTGAACTTGCGCAGGGCACTGACAATTTTTATCACAGGATTTGCAGCGCTTGCTTTTGTCATCCATATAATAGTGGAATTATTCAAATTGTTAAGACTGGATGGTAAGCTCGCGTACGTTCTCGAATACAAAGTAATTTCAGCGTAAAAAACTGGCGATTTCAAATGTACGTACCGCAGGACTATAATACACTGTCGTTTACAGAAACGAATAAATAGACACGGTGATTTATGCAGTCAACTAAAATTAGCACCCTGGGAATTACTTCCGAAAGAGAAACCAAATTTTTTGATTTTTGGACTCATTTTAAACAAACCCAATTTGTGTTTTGTATGTAACATTGAGATTGAGGGAATTTACAAAGAAGAATCATTTTTAAATATATTCTTTATCCATTCAGCAACGAAATATTTTGTTCATGTTTTATAGACCTATAAATAATATACCACTAAATACTTTAAAACATTTGCGATTTAATACTTTGTTAAAACTGTCACCGTCATAGTCGATTGAAATAGTACAGTACATGTAACGATACACCACTACGACGTTTATTTTTGTTGTATTTATTAATTAATACAAACGTTGAGAAGCAACTGTCAGTAATAATTATAGTTTATTTGTATATTATGTGTAACAGTAGGGCCTTCCACACTCACAGTAATACAGTTTATTACCTCCGCCAAGGAGGTTATATTTTCACCCCTGACATGTTTTAAGTATCTTAATTATCCCTGGGAAGGGATTGGGGGTTTAGTGAGTGGCGTAGGTCTATCAACACCACCTAAACTCTACTGAGAATATTTTAAACTACATTTGAAAACTGCCACTGAGGGGTTATGGGTTGAGAGTGATGGCTCAACATAATTTGTACTGGAAACGTCACCCAGTATGGGGTGTATAGGGAGGGGTGGCGGAGATACTGGTCCCTTTTTAGGGGTAATGAAGTACAGCATGATTGGGATTGTACTGGGAACAGTTAAGGAGTTAAGAGCCATTGTCTGTAAGAATCAAAGAAATATCAAAAATAGTGGCAGACTCAAAAAAATGAATTTCTTTCAAATTTTGCACATGGCTATTATATATGTGTTGAGAGAAATCAAATATGAAGTATTTTTTATTTTACACATATATTTCCATGGCAACGGCCAAATTGGTGTTTTTGACAAATTTTGTTCTTTTTTAAGGTTTTTTAAAATGGATATTGGTACTACTTTGATGAACGATATTTTTGTTTTGTTCACTTAATTATAAAAAATAATTAGTGTATGCATAATAACAATGCATTGTGTACCTGTTTCATATTTTTTTTTTTTTTTATTTCATACTTTGGAAGATACCATTTATTTAAAAAGGGGTGTTTTTCACTTTTTTTAAATTGTTAAATGCAACTAAACTTTACTTCACCATAACGCCCAAAGTGGTGTATTTTTTTAGCTGATTTATTAGAAATAGGTAGTTCTAAGGTTTAATAATTGATTTCTAAAATAAAATACTGGGGTAATTTAAAATCTACAAGCAGTGTTGCGAGAAACATAGGCATTTTTATAAAAAAAAAACATGGTATATTGGTAAAAACAATTTATTTTTTTTGATTATCTGATTTGAAACTCTTTGGTCAGAAAAATTCTTAATGTTTTATAAAGTTCTAGTTGTGTTGTGAGAAAAAAAAACAATATTTTTAATTATAGATTCTGTAATTCCCAGTTTTATTGTCATTTTATAGGTTATATCCTCTGGAAATTTGAATAAATTATCAGATCGTTGTGAATTTTAATCTTCTCTTATTTTGAAGCTCCTCTTTCATTTTTTTACTTCTTTTATTTGCTAACCTAAGCAGATCCCACATGCCCATCCACCACCACTTTCGACTACCGCCCGCACCGCCCCCCCCCCTACCCCGACAATAACCACAAAAAGATAAACTGCAACACTTTGGTCGATCATCGACTATAGAGTGTCAAATGCATGCATTCAAGCACCACCCACACTGCCGCTACCATCGCCCAACCAATAGACGGATTCAAACTCCTCCATTCCACCCCTCCTCCTTTTTCAAAGCCCCCACCCACCCCAAGTTAAAAATTGCAATGCAAAAGATAGGACATAAAGTTAAGTTTTTAGACCCTCGCCTCCAACCCCCTAACTATTTCAAACTTCTGGATCCACCACTTTCCCCTCCCCAAAATTGAACCAATCAAAAGTCAATGATATACTCAGGTATGTTAATGTTACATAACAAATATTGAAGCCCTGATGTGAAATTTCATTTCATTTAAGGTCAGCATGTAAAATATCACACTTTATATTAAATATTGGTTTTAAATTCTATATTTTTTTACTGTGATGGTTGGATTCAGTATTAATTATTAATTAATAATTATCTGATAATTATTTAATTTCCCTTAGTTATGCATAGCAACAGTTACTATGGTAATTAAAATTGAGATATTTTTTAGATTTTTTATACTTATCTTATACAAATTTAAATTTGTAGATTATTAGCAGGCATGCCTTATTTGCATTTTCAAATTACCGTTTCACAAGGTCATATTCGTAAGGACTTTCTTCTGTGATTATTTTTATTCGTAAGCGGCCACCTCCCTTAACAAACGCAATTTGAAAAGCCTGTTTGTTCTTCCTATCTAATTAGTGCATTTGGTACCTACCGTAAGCGGCCACCTCCCGTAAGCAGCTGCGGGCACCTTTTTATACTAAAAATGAGATTTTTTGTATGATTATTGCATGGACCTATGAATTAGAGGTCCATGTTTATTGTATTTCTTTATATATTAGCTTTATTTCGAAGCGGTTTTAATAACATTACTGTGAAGAGAGGAGAAAACTACACAGATTTTGACCGACCAATTTTCATATGATAAAAGCTTTTAAAATTTGTCTGAAAATGCTAAAAAATACTAAACCACCTGATTATAAATAATAATACAATTAGCTGGAAAATTGAGAGGCTCTTTTCGTTAAGAATATCGTGTATAGCCATAATACGTGATTTTGGCCTTTTATTGGCAGAACCTCCCGTAAGGGGTCACCGCCCGTAAGCGGCCACTTTTCCAGGTCCCGAGGATGTATTTAGAAAAACAATTATCCTTAGTTACGCATAGAAACAGGTTCTAAGATAACATAAATAATACATTTTGACATAATTTGACCCAACAAATGACCCTTTCACAAGGTCAGACATTTTCTGGGATTCAGTAGGTAAGTAAATGTGGGAAAAAGTAGTAAAGCTATGTAATCAATTGTTTGTAGTCATGAAACCCCATATTAAAAATATTGTACTTAGTTACGTATAGAAACAGTTGGTACAGTACACTATAGGTAAAATGTTGGTGTAATTTGACCTCAATATGTAAGATATCATTTTTTTTCCATGAAAACTCCATATTTTATTTAAAAAAAATTATCTTTAGTTACGTAAACAGGTTTAAGATAACACTAAAGGTCAATTTTTTACCTTTAATCAGATTTGTCGAGACTTTCTTTCTGAGATTATTAGGATTCAGTATTTAAAGTAAGTTTGGCAAAAAGTAGAAATGTGTAGATATGTAGAAAAAATGTTTTGTATTTATGAAAAACCCCTTATTTTAAAAATATTTTCGCATAGAAACAGTTACTATGGTAAAATGTTGACCTCATTTGACCTCAGAATGAATTTACAAGGTCAAGTTTGTCATCACTTTAAGATTATTAGAATGCAGTAGAAGTAAAATTGAGAAAAATTACAAATGCATTAAATTCTTTGTATTCATAAAAACGCCATTTTTTACGTTTTAAAAAAAAATTACTTTCCTTAGTTACACATAGAAATGGTTGCTAAGGTAACACTATAGGTAAAAAATAAAAATTGTTGAGAATTTTTTATGAACTATGTAAATTTTATTCAAACATTAATAGTTGTAGTAAAGTGGGGACCTGTCCTGTTTTGCATTCTGACCCCTTTTGACCTCAAATGACCTATTTACAAGGTCAGATTTTTTGGGAGGTCTTTCTGTATCTCTTTACACAAAATAGATGTAAAAATTTATAAAAACCATTGACGCAATTATTTCAAAGTTTAACATTATTTTCCATCAACTAAATATTTCAATGCAAAATAATGGCAACACAAAACCTATGTACGAAATTTACCCCAGTGTTTTTTTCGTGATTATTGTTGAAAAACCTATTGACTATCAAATTACAAAAGTTCATTGATATAAAAACACCACTTTGGAAGTTATAGGTACGTTTATGAGGTATACTTTTATAAAAAAAATATTTTTTAAAACACACCTTTTTAAAATAATGGTATCAACCAAACTCCATTTTGTAAATTTTTTTTTATACATTAAATGGAACTCAATAAATGTTGTTTACACTGCTATAAACAAAAACTGTATACTGTAAGTATTTTTGGTTAAAATAAGTATACAAGTTTGTACTTTTTCACTATAGAAAATCTGTGAAAAATGGCAAAAACATCAAAATTTTGATAATTGACCGTTGTCATGGCAACGTAGGCTAAAAATTAAAATGTGTGTTGTAGATATGCTTTTTATTAAAATGTCTATTCATGGTAAAAATTTGAGCGAAATCCATTTTTTTTACATCTGCCACCAAATCTTTGATTTTTACAGACAATGGCTCTTAACATAAAAACACCATAGTGCTAAGAATAGCTTCAAATCGCATTTGGAGACATTTTAGACCATTTTGTGATTTTCGAAAAAACTTGTTAACATAAAAACACCAAAGTGCTTAGAATAGCTTCAAATCGCATTTGGAGACGTTTCAGACCATTTTGTGATTTTCCAAAAAACTTGTTAACATAAAAACACCAAAGTGCTAAGAATAGCTTCAAATCGCATTTGGAGACGTTTTAGACCATTTTGTGATTTTCAAAAAAAACTTGTTAACATAAAAACACCAAAGTGCTTAGAATAGCTTCAAATCGCATGTGATTTTCAAAAAAAACTTGTTAACATAAAAACATCAAAGTGTACAGAATAGCTTCAAATCGCATTTGGAGACGTTTTAGACCATTTTGTGATTTTCGAAAAAACTTGTTAACATAAAAACATCAAAGTGTACAGAATAGCTTCAAATCACATTTGGAGACGTTTTAGACCATTTTGTGATTTTCAAAAAAACTTGTTAACATAAAAACACCAAAGTGCTTAGAATAGCTTCAAATCGCATTTGGAGACGTTTCAGACCATTTTGTGATTTTCCAAAAAACTTGTTAACATAAAAACACCAAAGCGCTAAGAATAGCTTCAAATCGCATTTGGAGACGTTTTAGACCATTTTGTGATTTTCAAAAAAAACTTGTTAACATAAAAACACCAAAGTGCTTAGAATAGCTTCAAATCGCATTTGGAGACGTTTTAGACCATTTTGTGATTTTCGAAAAAAACTTGTTAACATAAAAACATCAAAGTGTACAGAATAGCTTCAAATCGCATTTGGAGACGTTTTAGACCATTTTGTGATTTTCGAAAAAACTTGTTAACATAAAAACACCAAAGTGCTTAGAATAGCTTCAAATGGCATTTGGAGACGTTTTAGACCATTTTGTGATTTTCGAAAAAACTTGTTAACATAAAAACATCAAAGTGTACAGAATAGCTTCAAATCGCATTTGGAGACGCCTGTGAAACAGTCACCCATTTATGCTCCAGTACATGATAGAATGGAGAGACTCAATGGTTCGCTGTGAAAAGACCACTTTCAACTACATGAGTTGGATAAAGTTATGCGACAGAAAGATGATCAAGCTTTTGCCAAAATGCTTTGTCGAATCAGATTTGGCAAACAAACTGACGATGATATTGAAATGCTGAAATCCCGAGTGATATCTGCAGAAGACGACAACTATCCGGAAGATGCCCTGCATGTATATGCTTTAAATCATGATGTTGATGAAAGAAATAAGAAAAATGGAATGGCTTGCACCGCTTGAAGAACAAAGAATTCGTATCTTCGCGTCGGATGACAAATGTGACAGCACAGGTCTGGTGAATTTACAGAATATTGCATCTTCTAAAAAACGCTCCGAGACAGCGGGATTGCACACAGTGTTGATTCTAGCTGAAGGAGCACGAGTCATGCTGACATATAACGTTGACACAGCAGATGGCTTGGTAAATGGCGTCATAGGAACGGTTACTTCAGTTGTAAAAAACGACAAAGGGAAGGTACTAACTGTTCTTGTTTGCTTTGATAATGAGCAAGTTGGACTAAAAGCGAGATCTACAAGCCAATGGAAAAACATATACCCACTTGCAGTTCCTATTAGGCGTCAGGAATGCAAATTTGACAAAGGTGGAAAAAGGGCTGTGACAATTCATAAATGCCAAGGACTGACTGTAGATCAGATTGTTGTTAGTATGAAAAATGCCAGACGGTTTGGACAAGGACAAGCCTATGTGGCATTTAGTCGTTTGCGATCTTTGAATGGTCTCTTTATCACAGATTTTGACGAGACAGGAATTAGAACCAGCCAAAAAATAGAAACAGAAATGAATGAAATGCGTGATCAGTTGGTGCATTCTATTCCAATGCCAAACTTTGTCCAACTTCCCAAACCTGAATGGATCACACTTGGTCATCTCAATGTTCACTACTTCTTAGACATCCAGCCAACATGAATCTGAACTGCTGGCGTGTGCTTTACCATGACCTATTTGAAAAAGGAGCACACCATCGATCAATTTTTAAAGATGCATAACTATGTAGCGTTCAGGGAAGATGTGCCAGATGAAAAACCCACACCGGCAGACATGGTGTTATGATATGTGCGTCATCAGACTTAAGACCATTGGAGCTTCCTTAGATCTCAGTAACTGGACTAGAATCAAAAGTAGTTGTTCTCACGACAACAACATCTCGACTAATCGTTGCCGTTATATATAGAAAACCTTCACATTCAACAAAAGGTTTCTTACATTTAACAGAGTTCATGTAGCGGAATGGCTTTAAGCAGTATGTGTGCAGTGCGACAACTGATGGCGGATCTTTGTTGGATCATATTTACTTTAACAGACATGATAGTAATTTGAATGGTACTGTTCAGATTCATGTGCATGATGTGTATTACTCAGATCATGACGCAGTATTCTTATCGACAAACTGCTTATGAAGACTGATATTTGATCTGATATATAATATAATAATACAGAATAATATCCCGCCAAGTCACATGCTATGAAATGCACTTGATTTGAGGTCGATATGTCAAATAAAACCGAAGTTATGGCGAATTATGTGTTTTTACCTTATTGTATTGTAGTAATTAGAAGTCATTGGAATCAAAATTGTCAGCGCCAGAGTGACAACAAACAAACACACACACAAATCGAACCAATCGAACATACTTGGCCAATTTTCGATTTGGCCAAGTGAAAAACACACGCGATCGATTATAATATACCTCCTTGGCAGAGGTAAACAACAATAACAATAACAATAACTAAAAAGCCACTCCGATATTGCATACCTCCGCCTACTGTAAAACTCTCCTACATAAGATTTAGTCTCCGGAAAAATTGTGTGTGTCTTATTTCACTACAAGCATGTGGGCGAGTTTGGTGTAAAGGTTATGTAACAAGCCTTTCAGCTAACAATAGCTTTAGTTGACTATCAAGTAGTTCTCGAGAAAATGCAATTTTAGTTTACTTGTTACTTTAAGACTGCTCACCGGCTTTTGAAAATTCTGTCCTATCTTTTAACACTAGCAGGTCTGAACATAATTCTAAAAGTGGTCCAGAATTGGGACCGTGGTCCGGATTTCAACCAAAATTGGGCAGTGTCGTCCTTGTACCAGGAGACATGTATGGTAGTAATTAGGAGTCAATTAGGAATCAAAATTGTGAGCGCTAGAGTGATGACAAAAAAACACACAAACACACACAAATCGCACCGATCAACATACTTGGCAAATTTTCAATTTGGCCAAGTAACAAACAAAGTAAATACTATACAAACAAATTCAGCCATATCAGCAGTTACGCAACTTCCGGGTCAACATGAGAGGCACGACCAGTGACCGCAAATCATTGTACTTCTGGTAGCCGTGAAGGCAGACGTGTGCGGCTTGTTTTTTTTGTTTTCGGCGGGTTCTGTCGCGATTTTTTGGAGGAATATTACGAGGTAAATATTATAGCTTAAGTTTGTTATTGTGTTATTAGGAGAAGTAGGGTTTTTAGTTATTATGTGACACGGCATGTGTTGGGCATGTTGTTTCATAGTGGCGTTGACTGTTAGCACGCCTGCCAGCCATATTGTTGTGGTTCGATGATTACTAACTATGATAAACCGGGTGTGCGCTAGCGGCCTCACTTTGGTTAGGGAAAGTAAGATGTTTGTTTCCCTGTACGACTTGATTACGGCTGTATACTATGTTGGTATACGCCGATTATTGATTGCTATGGAAAGTACGATGTTTGACTCTATGCCGTACCGTACTACTATATGCCTACGCCTAGCGGTTATTCTGATAGAGGGGTTTGTACGCTTTGTTGTTTACGGCTGTATACTATGTTGGTATACGATGTGATTGATTGTTAGATGGAGAGTACGATGTTTGTCTCCATGTCGTAGCGTACTATGCCTAGCTGCTATGTTGTCATTTTAGGGCATTGGCCATTGTGGTTTGGTTTTTTTTTTATTTTATAGTACTTGACAGAGTTTATTATGACGGAAACACATGAAGAGAAATCGCCGGTTGGTGATCAAGCTACATTAAAAAAGGAGTTGTTAAGCTCTATGTCGGCAATGGTGAGCAATATGCGAACGGATATTCTTCATCAGGTCCAAGATCTCTTTGCCGATCCAGGTGGATACAGCGATGTGTCCGAGCATTCAGATGACAGCCTCCCAGCCGCACAAGCAGTGCGGACTATTGCGGAGTTCGCGAGTGGGCAAGCTGACGCTACGATGGAGCAACCTAGTGGGTTTGCGGACTTGGCGGCGGAATTTAGTACTGCGGTCCGTACGGGACCAGATATCGACGGGAAGCTTGCCGCTATTGTGGACGACTTAATTAAGAGCCGACTGCCGCAACCGAAGGTGACGGACCTTGTTGAGAGGTATCCCAGGCCAATGAACTGTGGGGCTCTAGTGGCTCCTAAGGTCAACGCGGCAGTGTGGAGTCAGCTTAAGAACACTACTCGTATTACGGACTCTGGCTTGCAGAAAGTTCAAGCGTTGTTTATAAGTTCGATGTATGCGATGTTAAAGGCTTGTCAGAGTCCGGTAATCGGGAGCTGAATCTCAAGAGACGAGAGTTGTTGAAACCTGATCTCAATTCAAGGTTTGCAGCGCTCTGTGGTTCATCTACTCCTTCCACTACAGAGTTGTTTAGGGACGATGTCACCAAACAGATCGACGACCTGTTTAAAGCCAACAAGCTAGGAGAGAGGTTGGCGACCGTCAAGAAGGGACGCGCAAGGTTTCACCCATATGCTGGTGCCAGGCGTGGTGGCTTCCGTGGTAAGGGCGGTAGTCGACCAGGTATCCAATCCTCCCAGAGGCCTTTTTTAGGCGGAAGAGGCTCTTACCAACGGAGAGCAGGGGCCAGGTCGGCCACTCAAGCCAAGGGGAGCCGAGATTAAAGGAGGTCAGTTTTATCGGTAGGTTTTCTTCTTCGATTTTTAGTCTCTATAGTTCACTATGTCGGTCGGTTGGTCTGTCTGTCTATCTGTCGGTCTGTCTGTCTGTCGGTCCGGTATCACTATGTGTTTTATCGCTTTCTGACCTTATCTTGATATCAGTTTAATCTAGCTAAGTCAATTTTTCACAGAATATTCCTTATGGCCAGGAATCGATGTGGTTATGTTTTCACGGTGCGCAATAAAAAATTACGCAGTCTACGCACGATTTAACGAAATCACGTTTGTAATCATATCTTCACAACCATGAATCACAATTAAATAAAATTTGGTACTCATAAATTTCAGGGCATGAATCATCATATGGCAATACAATTACGTGCGTAGTGCATGTAACGCATGCGTACGCGCGCTTAAAAATTCAAAATTTATTTTCGATGAAATAAGAGTACGTTTCAGGCAATTTTAAGCGTTTACAAAATTGCCATGAGTGCGCAGGTTTTTGCGCGCGCACTGCGCGTTAAATGTTATTGCGCACTCTTTTTGCCCGATTTCTGTTTTCTTGACTTACTTTTCAACTCGAAATTACGTTATACGAGCACGTCAAAAGTAACAGGCTACACACGTGTAAATTAAAAAAATATAAATGTTTTTAAAGCTCAGGTACAGGCATGAATTTTAAATATAATATTTGGTTAATTGTACATAAATCAAATATTTGTAACAGAAATAAAGACGAAAAAACATGAATTTCCCTTAGATATGGCCAAATACAAAATTTGGCAAAATTCTTCCATAAAAACCAGGAAGACTTTTTTTCAGTAGTTAGGTAGTTAACCTAATGTAATAACATGTCTGGTGACTTCCTAGAAGGTGAAAAAAGATGGTGGATATACGGTGGATAATTTTTGCTATAGCATGAAAATAGAAAGCTGAAATTGAATAAAAATACCAGAAATGTAATATTCAAGTTATATTACCTATATTTAGTTATTTTTTACCACACCGTTTATTTTTCATAGCTTTTTAAAATGCCTCTCTATTTACAAAATTTGTGAATTTGTTAATTTGAGGAGGGCGTACTATCAACTTAACTACGGTATAGTTGTTTTCCGCTCCTTTAAATACAGTTTTTTGGGACGATCTGGTAATTCATTTCGATTGTAAGTGGATACAATTATTTTGATTATTTGACAAAGGTATAAATAACTTGATCTTCTGAGATTTAACAATTTCCTGACGCTACACAGAGAAATTTGTTTTAAGCATCATGTCTAAGCCTGCTAAAAGCACATCAATGGCGAGAAGAACAAATCCAAGCCAAAACAACAACAAGACGATGACGTAATTGTAATCGCCACTGAAAGCGGTCACAATGTGGATGACGTAATAACCAAACAAAAGGACGAAACTCTCTCAGGTGTGAAACCAATTTTTAAGACAGCGATGCTCGTGATAGATCTGATGATTATTTAAACGAGGAAACTATATACTTCGCTTTATGTGAAGTTATTAGCGGAGAAAATCTTGTAGGTATACAAAAGATAAAAAATCTCTGGAGAATTTATGTAAATAATCACAGTGATCGTGTCAAAATTATAACCGCTGGACTTAACATCAATGGTAGAAATATAACAATTCATGACATAAATCCATACCTACCTATCAATAAGGGTGTACGAGTGCTGGTGAAAGACCTACCAATATCTGTACACAATGACGAAATAGGAGTCGCCCTAAAGCGCTTGGGATGCAAATTAATCGGCAACATACAATATGTTAAATTCCGTATCAACGGGAAACTGTCTAGATTTGTAAATGGAGACCGAGCCGTGATCGTCGAAGACTTCAAAGGAAGTTTACCACGCTCTACAATGGTTAATGGCTTTAAAATTAGAATGTTCCACAAAAACCAGGTTGATGGAGAGAGATGTTTTCAATGCAATGAGACAGGACACAAAATCAACACGTGTCCAAATAAAACTCCCTTTGTATGCCATAGATGTGGAAAAAAGGGCCACATTGCTAGATATTGCAAGGAAGCCGAAATTCCAGACAAAGTATCTACAATGGATCATAGCAATGATGAAAGCGAAGATGAGACAAAAACACTATTTCGACCGACATCTGGAGAAAGGTTTATTAAAAAAATATGGAAAAACCTAGTTGAAAGAAAACGAAACAAAATCAAGCAAAGATGACACCATAAACGAATCAAATAAAGTAGATACAGACACTGAAAGTCCTGTAGAGAAAAGAAAAAAAAAGAGACGACGAGTGAGAGAAGCAAGTCAACTTAGATACGATAAGTACTTGTTGCTTAAATACATATCAGTAACACCCTATCGTAAATTATTAGCTGATAAGTAACGCTACCTTATTCATGTCTTCCATACATTGTATTTCACTAAATGTGAGAGGTTTAAGAAATAAGAATAAGCAAAGCAATATTATAAATTAGTGCAATGTCCAGAAATCCAATGTGGTTCTACTCCAAGAAACACATTTCACATCTGGCGCTATTATTAACCATTTTAATAAATTATGGGGTGGTGCATGTTTTCACAGTTGTGGAACATCAAACAGTGCAGGTGTTTCAATTTTAATTAAAGATGAATGTGGCTTTCATGACATAGTTGAATATATAGACAAACATGGAAGGTTTGTAATTGTAAAAGTAAACTTGAATAGCAAGTCATTGGTTTTCGTTAATGTTTATGCTCCGAATAACAGTAAAATCAGAAGTGCTTTCTTTAGAGAGTTAGACAAAACATTAATGAAATACGTTGATTTGGATAATGACAAAATTATTATGGGTGGAGATTTTAACTGTATTTTAGACTATAAACTTGATAAAAAAAATAGCGCTGACAGAAGCGATAAATCTGTTTATACATTAAAACACTTCATAAAAAAATTGAAGTTAAAAGATGCATGGAGAAATAAAAATCCAAATAAAATTCAATTTACATGGCGAAGAAAATGCCACCAAGTATATAGACGACTTGATTTCTGGCTAATCTCAAACAATATTTTTGATCATGATGGAATAAAATCTTGTGACATAAGACCTGCAATATTTACAGACCATCAGGCAATCTCAATTAAGATTGAGTTTATTGATTTAAGAAAAGGCCCTAGCTACTGGAAAATGAACAATGAACTATTACAGAATATTGAATATCGAAATTCTATTTATCGGAAAATAATTTTAAAAACACAAATAAATGAAAATAATCTTGACCCTGAAATATTATGGGAATTAATCAAAATCAGAGTTAAGAATATATCAATTCTATATGGAAAGAAAATAAATAAAAATAAACAAAAAGAGAAACTACAAAAAGAAATAAAGCAATTAAATGATGCATTATTATATAGTTGCTCCAAAGAAACCATAGAAATAAACATTGAAACAAAAACTAAAGAGTTAGAAAACATTTATGATAATGAAACAAAAGGTGCATACGTACGTTCAAGGGTAAAGTGGATAGAAGAAGGTGAACGTAGCACAAAATACTTTTTAAATTTAGAAAAAAGAAATGGTAATAAAAAGGTTATAAAAAGTCTTAAAAAATTGAACGGCGAAATTATAACAACCTCAAAAGATATTCTTCGAGAAGAGGTTAGGTTTTATAAACAGCTTTATGCAAAGAAAAAGATTCCTCTTAATGAAATAGAATCATATCTTAACAAAACAGATATACCATGTTTAACAGAAAAAGAAAAGAGTTTATGTGAGGGTATTGTTACCTTATATGAATGTGAAATGGCAATACAAAGTATGAAATCAAACAAAGCACCAGGATGCGATGGTTTGACAGTAGAATTTTATAAATGTTTTTGGGAAGAAATTAAAGAAAGCGTCTGTAGTGCTTTAAATTACTGTTATTGTAAACAAGAAATGAGCACTACTAAAAAACGGGGTGTCATTAAACTATTGTACAAAAAAGGTGACAAAGAATTGTTAGACAACTGGCGTCCTATTACATTGCTTAACACAGACTATAAAATTCTGACTCACATACTATGTTCAAGACTTCAAAACGTAATTAAGACGCTAATTAATGAGGACCAAAAAGGCTATATTAAGGGTCGATTCTCTGGCGAGAATATTCGAATGATTAATGACATTCTTCATTACACTAAAGAAACAGAAACAGAAGGTGCTATAATATCACTTGATTTTAAAAAAGCTTTCGATTCTGTTAGCAGGGAGTTTATGTTCTGTGTATTAAGAAAATGTAATTTTGGCGAATCTTTTAGTAAATGGGTAAAAACATTATATAGTAACACAGAGTGTATCATTATAAATAATGGATGGACATCGAATAATTTTAAAATGGAAGGTGGAATAAGACAAGGTTGTCCTTTGTCAGCTTTGCTATTTATCCTTACAACAGAAGTAATGGCTTGTAATATAAGGAATGATTTAATCTATAAAGGAATACCAGTTCCTAAAAAAGATAGTGATTGAGGTGCGTATTGCGCAGCTTGCTGACGATACGGTGTTGTTTGTCGGAAATGACAAAAGTATAAGTAGGAGTGTAAAAATTGTAAAAGAATTTTGTAAAGTGTCTGGTATGTGTTTAAATGAGCATAAAACCAACGCCATGTGGATAGGTAAAAATAGAAATAGAATTGAGAAGCCTGGTAAGCTGAATTGGGTAGATAAACCAATTAAGATATTAGGGATCTATATTGGATACAATACCAGATTGTGCAAAGAGTTAAACTGGGATGCTAAAATGATAAACTTTGAAAGATTACTGAATACTTGGAAAATGAGAGATCTAACATATTATGGTAAGGTGACAATTCTAAAAAGTCTCGCATTGTCAAAATTGATATACAATGCTTCAATTATAGATGTACCTAACCATGTTATCGCGAAAGTAAATAAATTGTCATATGAATTCTTGTGGAATGGAACAAAAGAAAAAATAAAAAGAAAAACATTAATTGGAAAACCGTTAGAAGGAGGCATTGGAATGCCTGATTTCTCACTACAAGTAAAATCACTTAAAATTAAATGGGCGAGAAATCTCCTATCGAGAAAACATGTAAGGTGGAAATTGTTGCCTTTGCATTACATCAATAGAATAGGTAATGAGAATATTTTATTCAGTATGTCATGCATAAATCTCACTAATCAGAAGATCTTTCAAGGTATACCATTATTTTATTTAAAAGTTATTGAGAGCTGCGTCGATTTTAACAAGGTTGACGTTGAAACTATCAGTAATTATGAACAGATTGTTGAACAATATTTATGGGGAAAAAAGAATATTAAAATAAATAACAAGGCTTTATTTTATAAAAATTGGGTTTCATCAGGGTTTACAAAAGTGAAACACGTTGTTTCCTTTAATCGTTTATTAAACCCAAGTGAAATAAAGAATAATTTGGGTATAAAAAGAAATTGGATTAGTGAATACACTACACTTGTTGAGGCAATTCCAAAAATGTGGATAAATGTAATTAAGAAAAACAATAAACAGGTAAATAATATGGTTACAAAATGTGACGTAATCGATACAATTTTAGGAACGACCAAAAGATGCATATTTATACTTTGTCGACAGCATTTTTATTCCTCCTCAATGTATACGTAAATGGGAGAATGTCTTTAAAATTACAATAAAATGGCCAGAAGTTTGGAAACAAAAAGTATTAAATGAAAAAAACAAAAAATATGCACAATTTAATTATAAATTGTTGAATCGGACTATTCCTACCAATAGTCGATTATATATGTGGAATATTAAGAGTACTAGTAAATGCAATAATTGTGATGCCTTTGACGATGAAAAACACATGTTCTTTGAATGTCCAGGTAACAAGAATTTATGGAGAAATATAGATAAAAGTTTTAAAAATATTGATGGTAGTAAAAGCTCTTTTAAAGAGCTCATTTTTGGCAGTGGAAATTGTACAAAAAACCAATTATATACCATCGCTACCTATTCTATTTATAAAATAAAAATATATAATGAATTAAAAAAACCGTTTTGTCAAAATCCATGGGTGGTCTTTAAATCTAATGTAGTTGATATGACTGCCGTAGGTTTGATTTAAATGTGTTTTTATTATATTTATTTTACCATACAATGTAGCATAATTATATTGCATGAATTAATTTTAAATATATTCAGTTTATGTTACACAAGAAAAGTGAAAAAAAAATCTGCAATGCAAATGGTGCTAGTTTTTTTTAAAACAAACAAATGAAAATGTGTAAACTATTTTAAAACGGGATAGATGATAATGATGATCCTGTCAAGTGTATAGCAAAATATAAGAAAATTAATGAAAAAGGGAGTAATATACAGAATTCATATATGTAAAAATGTTACTTATGAACTGTAACGACATTTACAAGTTAAATAATACGATTTTATGTAATATGAGATAATATGAATGTGAATAAAAGTGGTGTTTGCGCCACAAAAGAGAAAAAAGAAAAATTGTGTACAAAAGAATAGATTTTACTGTGTAATTTGAACTATCCTCCCACTGATAAGAAAGTGCTTATTTTCAACAAGCTCGTGTAACACAAATAAAATCCCAAAAATTATGAAACATAGGGGAAACTATAGATCGATAATTATTGGAATGTATGATCAATAGAAATTTTTCGCCCGCACCTGGCCTTTAAACATTTCAACATTTTTAAACATGTTCAGTAATTTCGGTCAGTATAGTTCACTATGTCGGTCGGTCGGTCGGTCGGTCTGTCTGTCTGTCGGTCGGTCTGTCTGTCGGTCTGTCGGTCTGTCTGTCGGTCCGGTATCACTATGCATTGTAGCACGCGACTTAATGGCTGTTGGCCTTGTTAACCATAATGTTCCCTTCGTCGCTGGCCAGTTGAGATTTCACATTGATCAATAGAGGGGTATCACTTCGGATCCGTTTATTCTGTCTTGTGTTAGCAATTGCCGAATTGAGTTTGATACCTATCCATCGCAGTCTAGCTATAACCGCCATCCTGAGGCTCAGTTCTCGGTGGCTGAGCAACGGGCCATTGATTCCGAAATTGCGGACTTTCAGACTAAGAAAATTATCGAGCGCTCGAGGTCGGAGGAGGATGAATTTATTTCTCCGATTTTCATCCGACCGAAGAAGGAGCCAGGGAAATTTCGGGTGATTTTTAATCTTAAGAAGCTCAATGAATCGGTCACATATAGGCATTTTAAGATGGAGACTTTGGAGTCGGCGATAAAGTTAATGAAACCTTTGTGTTACATGTCGTTTATCGACTTGCGGGACGCGTATTATTCGGTGCCTATGGCGGTCAAGCATAAGCGTTTGTATGGAAAGGGGAACTTTTCAATTTAACGCTCTACCTATGGGTCTTACTAGCAGCCCGCGCATTTTCACAAAAATTTTAAAATCTGTCTTTGCGTCCTTGCGTAGGCAATTTGTTTTGTGGTTCACCCTAAGAAATCGATTGTTGAGCCTACGCAACGGCTCCATGTCCATGTTAAAAGAAGTCAGAATGCATGCTATTTAATATATCGTACGGAAGATAAGCTTTTCTGACATGACCAATATATCAATTTTCCTGAAAATCAATAGGCATGTTCTGTAAGTATATAACTATGTACAGAATGAGATAAGGAAGGACACACGCTGGTACTAAAAAACTAATTATCAACTAACAATAGATTAATGTGAATAATAATATAACAGACACGCGATCGATTACATATACCTCCTTGGCGGAGGTAAATAACATGTTTTAGAAGGATTGCAAGAATTAATAAAAATTATAAATGAGAAAATGAGAATATAACAAGATTATTAGTGGAACACACTCACTAAAGAGAAAAAAAGATTCTGCTTTCAGTAAACAAATCACTAAACTAAATTTATTAAAACCTTCAGTACAATTCGTATTCCGATTAATTTGATAGGTCTCAGTATACTCACAAACCTCCACCCCTCTTTAATCACACCCCACACTCGGGTGTTTTTAAAAAATAAATCCTTCCCAGTAAAAATTTCAACTTCAGCTTCATAATGAGAGGCAAATGGTGTAAGTATTCTATAAATTGTGTATTGGCCAATGATTAAAATATCTAATTTTGATACAGCTGAATTACCTCTGCCCCAGCCTTCTTTCTCAACAAACCTTAAGAGCCATTGTCTGTAAAAATCAAAGATTTGGTGGCAGATGTAAAAAAATGGATTTCGCTCAAATTTTTACCATGAATAGACATTTCAATAAAAAGCATATCTACAACATTCATTTTAATTTTTAGCCTACGTTGCCATGACAACGGTCAATTATCCAAATTTTGATGTTTTTGCCATTTTTCACAGATTTTCTATAGTGAAAAAGTACAAACTTGTATACTTATTTTAACCAAAAATACTTACAGTATACAGTTTTTGTTTATAGCAGTGTAAATAACATGTATTGAGTTCCATTTAATGTAGAAAAAAAAAATTTACAAAATGGAGTTTGGTTGATACCATTAATTTAAAAAGGGGTGTTTTTAAAAAATTCTTTTTTTTTTGTAAAAGTATACCTCATAAAGGTACCTATAACTTCCAAAGTGGTGTTTTTATATCAATGAACTTTTTGTAATTTGATAGTCAATAGGTTTGTCAACAATAATCACGAAAAAAACACTGGGGTAAATTTCGTACATAGGTTTTGTGTTGCCAGGAAAATACAAAAAATACAAAAAAATACAAACAAAATATCAACAACAAAACACATGAAACACAATTTAAATATGGCTAATACAATAATAAAATGTATATGTGGCTTGTCATAATGCTACTAGAGTCATACGAATAGTCTAGATAAAATAGGAGAATGTGTTGCCAGGTTTATTTCAATTAATTGCCAGAAAAAAACATTATTTTGCATTGAAATATTTAGTTGATGGAAAATAATGTTAAACATTGACATAATTGCGTCAATGGCTTTTATAAATTTTTACATCTATTTTGTGTAAAGAGATACAGAAAGACCTCCCAAAAATCTGACCTTGTAAATAGGACATTTGAGGTCAAAAGGGGTCAGAATGCAAAACAGGACAGGTCCCCACTTTACTACAACTATTAATGTTTGAATAAAATTTACATAGTTCATAAAAAATTCTCAACAATTTTTATTTTTTACCTATAGTGTTACCTTAGCAACCATTTCTATGTGTAACTAAGGAAAGTAATTTAAAAAAACCCCGTAAAAAATGGCGTTTTTATGAATACAAAGAATTTAATGCATTTGTAATTTTTCTCAATTTTACTTCTACTGCATTCTAATAATCTTAAAGTGATGACAAACTTGACCTTGTAAATTCATTCTGAGGTCAAATGAGGTCAACATTTTACCATAGTAACTGTTTCTATGCGAAAATATTATTAAAAATAAGGGTTTTTCATAAATAAAAACCATTTTTTTTACATAGTTTTACATTTCTACTTTTTGCCAAATTTACTTTAAATACTGAATCCTAATAATCTCAGAAAGAAAGTCTTGACAAATCTGATTAAAGGTAAAAAATTGACCTTTAGTGTTATCTTAAACCTGTAACTAAGGATAATTTTTTAAAAATAAAATATGGAGTTTTCATGGAAAAAAAATGATATCTTACATATTGAGGTCAAATTACATCAACATTTTACCTATAGTGTACTGTAGCAACTGTTTCTATACGTAACTAAGTACAATATTTTTAATATGGGGTTTCATGACTACAAACAATTGATTACATAGCTTTACTACTTTTTCCCAAATTTACTTACCTACTGAATCCCAGAAAATGTCTGACCTTGTGAAAGTGTCATTTGTTGGGTCAAATTATGTCAAAATGTATTATTTATGTTATCTTAGAACCTGTTTCTATGCGTAACTAAGGATAATTGTTTTTCTAAATACAGTTGAACCTCCCGTAAGTGGCCATCCTCGGGACCTGGAAAAGTGGCCGCTTACGGGCGGTGACCCCTTACGGGAGGTTCTGCCAATAAAGGGCCAAAATCACGTATTATGGCTATACACGATATTCTTAACAAAAAGAGCCTCTCAATTTTCCAGCTAATTGTATTATTATTTATAATCAGGTGGTTTAGTATTTTTTTAGCATTTTTAGACAAATTTTAAAAGCTTTTATCATATGAAAATTGGTCGGTCAAAATCTGTGTAGTTTTCTCATCTCTTCACAGTAATGTTTTTAAAACCGCTTCGAAATAAAGCTAATATATAAAGAAATACAATAAACATGGACCTCTAATTCATAGGTTCATGCAATAAGTATCACATTTTTCGGGTGGCCGCTTACGGGAGGTAATTTATCATACAAAAAATCTCATTTTTAGTATAAAAAGGTGCCCGCAGCTGCTTACGGGAGGTGGCCGCTTACGGAAGGTACCATATGCACTAATTAGATAGGAAGAACAAATAGGCTTTTCAAATTGCGTCCGTTAAGGGAGGTGGCCGCTTACGGGAGGTGCCCGCTTCAAAATAAAATATGGGGTTTTCATGAATAAAAATAATCACAGAAGAAAGTCCTTACGAATATGACCTTGTGAAACGGTAATTTGAAAATGCAAATAAGGCATGCCTGCTAATAATCTACAAATTTAAATTTGTATAAGGTAAGTATAAAAAATCTAAAGAATATCTCAATTTTAATTACCATAGCAACTGTTGCTATGCATAACTAAGGGAAATTAAATAATTATCAGATAATTATTAATTAATAATTAATACTGAATCCAACCATCACAGTAAAAAAATATAGAATTTAAAACCAATATTTAATATAAAGTGTGATATTTTACATGCTGACCTTAAATGAAATGAAATTTCACATCAGGGCTTCAATATTTGTTATGTAGCATTAACATACCTGAGTATATCATTGACTTTTGATTGGTTCAATTTTGGGGAGGGGAAAGTGGTGGATCCAGAAGTTTGAAATAGTTAGGGGGTTGGAGGCGAGGGTCTAAAAACTTAACTTTATGTCCTATCTTTTGCATTGCAATTTTTAACTTGGGGTGGGTGGGGGCTTTGATAAAGGGGGAGGGGTGGAATGGAGGAGTTTGAATCCGTCTATTGGTTGGGCGATGGTAGCGGCAGTGTGGGTGGTGCTTGAATGCATGCATTTGACACTCTATAGTGGATGATCGACCAAAGTGTTGCAGTTTATCTTTTTGTGGTTATTGTCGGAGAAGGGGGGGGGGGGGAGGAGGGGGCGGTGCGGGCGGTAGTCGAAAGTGGTGGTGGATGGGCATGTGGGATCTGCTTAGGTTAGCAAATAAAAGAAGTAAAAAAATGAAAACGGAGCTTCAAAATAAGAGAAGATTAAAATTCACAACGATCTGATAATTTATTCAAGTTTCCAGAGGATATAACCTATAAAATGACAATAAAACTGGGAATTACAGAATCTATAATTAAAAATATTGGTGTTTTTCTCACAACACAACTAGAACTATATAAAACATTAAGAATTTTTCTGACCAAAGAGTTTCAAATCAGATAATCAAAGAAAATAAAATGTTTTTACTAATATACCATGTTTTTTTTTATAAAAATGTCTATGTTTCTCGCAACACTGCTTGTAGATTTTAAATTACCCCAGTATTTTATTTTAGAAATCAATTATTAAACCTTAGAACTACCTATTTCTAATAAATCAGCTAACGAAATACACCACTTTGGGCGTTATGGTGAAGTAAAGTTTAGTTGCATTTAACAATTTAAAAAAAGTGAAAAATACCCCTTTTTAAATAAATGGTATCTTCCAAAGTATGAAATAAAAAAAAAATATATGAAACAGGTACACAATGCATTGTTATTATGAATACACTAATTATTTTTTATAATTAAGTGAACAAAACAAAAATATCGTTCATCAAAGTAGTACCAATATCCATTTAAAAAACCTAAAAAAGAACAAAATTTGTCAAAAACACAAATTTGGCCGTTGCCATGGAAATATATGTGTGAAATAAAAAATACTTCATATTTGATTTCTCTCAACACATATATAGCCATGTGCAAAATTTGAAAGAAATCCATTTTTTTTAGTCTGCCACTATTATTGATATTTCTTTGATTCTTACAGACAATGGCTCTTAACAAGTTTTTTCGAAAATCACAAAATGGTCTAAAACGTCTCCAAATGCGATTTGAAGCTATTCTGTAAACTTTGATGTTTTGTGCAAAAATTTTCGTCGAAATGCTCAAAATGGTCAAAAACGTTTTTAAATACGATATTAAGCTATTTTGTGCTCTTTGATGTTTATGTGTGAAAAGTTTTATCGAAATGCTCAAAATGGTCTAAAACGGTTTCTAATGTGATTTTAAGCACTTTGATGTTTTTGTGTAACCAAGTTTTTTCGAAAATCACAAAATTGTCTAAAACGTCTCCAAATGCGATTTGAAGCTATTTTGTGCTCTGTGATGTTTTTGTGTGAAAAGTTTTATCGAAATGCTCAAAATGGTCTAAAACGGTTTCTAATGTGATTTTAAGCACATTTATGTTTTTGGGTAACCAAGTTTTTTCGAAAATCACAAAATGGTCTAAAACGTCTCCAAATGCGATTTGAAGCTATTCTAAGAAATTTGGTGTTTTTATGTTAACAAGTTTTTTTTGAAAATCACAAAATGGTCTAAAACGTCTCCAAGTGCGATTTGAAGCTATTCTGTACACTTTGATGTTTTTATGTTAACAAGTTTTTTCGAAAATCACAAAATAGTCTAAAACGTCTCCAACTGCGATTTGAAGCTATTCTGTACACTTTGATGTTTTTATGTTAACAATTTTTTTCGAAAATCACAAAATGGTCTAAAAGGTCTCCAAATGCGGTTTGAAGCTATTCTGTACACTTTGATTTTTTTATGTTAACAAGTTTTTTCGAAAATCACAAAATGGTCTAAAACGTCTCCAAATGCCATTTGAAGCTATTCTAAGCACTTTGGTGTTTTTATGTTAACAAGTTTTTTCGAAAATCACAGAATGGTCTAAAACGTCTCCAAATGCGATTTGAAGCTATTCTGTACACTTTGATGTTTTTATGTTAACAATTTTTTTGGAAAATCACAAAATGGTCTAAAACGTCTCCAAATGCGATTTGAAGCTATTCTAAGCACTTTGGTGTTTTTATGTTAACAAGTTTTTTCGAAAATCACGTAATGGTCTAAAATGTCTCCAAATGCGATTTGAAGCTATTCTTATCACTTTGGTGTTTTTATGTTAAACACGTTTTTTCGAAAATCACAAAATGGTCTAAAACGTCTCCAAATGCGATTTGAAGCTATTCTAAGCACTTTGGTGTTTTTATGTTGACAAGTTTTTTCGAAAATCACAAAATGGTCTAAAACGTCTCCAAATGCGATTTGAAGCTATTCTAAGCACTTTGGTGTTTTTATGTTAACAAGTTTTTTCGAAAATCACAAAATGGTCTAAAACGTCTCCAAATGCGATTTGAAGCTATTCTGTACACTTTGATGTTTTTATGTTAAAAATTTTTTTCGAAAATCACTAAATGGTCTAAAACGTCTCCAAATGGCATTTGAAGCTATTCTAAGCACTTTGGTGTTTTTATGTTAACAAGTTTTTTCGAAAATCACAAAATGGTCTAAAACGTCTCCAAATGCGATTGAAGCTATTCTGTACACTTAGATGTTTTTATGTTAACAAGTTTTTTCGAAAATCACAAAATGTTCTAAAATATGTTAAGCTATTTTGAGCTCTTTGATGTTTTTGTGTGAAAAGTTTTATCGAAATGCTCAAAATGGTCTAAAACGGTTTCTAATGTGATTTTAAGCATTTTGATGTTTTTGTGTAACCAACTTTTTTCGAAAATCACAAAATGGTCTAAAACGTCTCCAAATGCGATTTGAAGCTATTTTGTGCTCTTTGATGTTTTTGTGTGAAAAGTTTTACCGAAATGCTCAAAATGGTCTAAAACGGTTTCTAATGTGATTTTAAGCACATTTATGTTTTTGGGTAGCCAAGTTTTTTCGAAAATCACAAAATGGTCTAAAAGTCTCCAAATGCGATTTGAAGCTATTCTAAGCACTTTGGTGTTTTTATGTTGACAAGTTTTTTCGAAAATCACAAAATGGTCTAAAACGTCTCCAAATGCGATTTGAAGCTATTCTAAGCACTTTGGTGTTTTTATGTTAACAAGTTTTTTCGAAAATCACAAAATGGTCTAAAACGTCTCCAAATGCGATTTGAAGCTATTCTGTACACTTTGATGTTTTTATGTTAACACGTTTTTTCGAAATGCTCAAAATGGTCTAAAACGTTTTTAAATACGATTGTCACATGCAAGCGAAATCGGACATAAGTCGCATTTGTAGATTTGTAGAAACAGCCAAAAACATTAAAAGGCTGAAAAATTACATTTTTTTATTTTTACAGAAAATGATAGCTGAAACAATATTTATTTACATTACCTTGGTGTTTTTCTATTTTGAGACAAATAAATAGATACATTTTAACATTTTGTGTAGTGTGTTGGTTAAAAAGATGGTGTAAATTATGTATGATTTTCATAAAACCTATCATGTTTTATGCTTAAATTGAAAGTATTCCATTGGGTTGATTTTAATGAAATTTTGCATAATAATAGAACAATAGTTAATTAAGTAAGGTGCGAAGTTTCATTGAAATAAAACAATTAAAATACCATTTTGCTAAGGCGTAAACTTAGACGCCCTGTTTATTTTGTTGTTGTTGTCATTTCCTGTTACTTAACTTTAAAAGCATTTTTCTCAAAACACTGATTGTAACAACCAAAACTTTAGGCTGAGATATCTCTGGAAGTAGACATGGTATCAAAATATTTTTTCAGCATTTTAAATCTTGGATTATGTAGTTTCAGTATTTGTGGAAATCTCAATTTTGAAAATTCCGACTTATGTCTGGTTTCCCTTGCAGATGCTACATATTAAGCTATTTTTTGCTCTTTGATGTTTTTGTGTGAAAAGTTTTATCGAAATGCTCAAAATGGTCTAAAACGGTTTCTAATGTGATTTTAAGCACTTTTATGTTTTTGTGTAACCAAGTTTTTTCGAAAATCACAAAATGGTCTAAAACGTCTCCAAATGCGATTTGAAGCTATTCTAAGCACTTTGGTGTTTTTATGTTAACAAGTTTTTTTCGAAAATCACAAAATAGTCTAAAACGTCTCCAAATGCGATTTGAAGCTATTCTGTACACTTTGGTGTTTTTGTGTAACCAAGTTTTTTCGAAAATCACAAAATGGTCTAAAATGTCTCAAAATGCGATTTGAAGCTATTCTAAGCACTTTGGTGTTTCTATGTTAACAAGTTTTTTCGAAAATCACAAAATGGTCTAAAACGTCTCCAAATGCGATTTGAAGCTATTCTGTACACTTTGATGTTTTGTGTGAAATTTTTTTTGTCGAAATGCTCAAAATGGTCTAAAACATTTTTAAATGCGATATTAAGCTAATTTGTGTTCTTTGATGTTTTTGTGTGAAAAGTTTTATCGAAATGTTCAAAATGGTCTAAAACGGTTTCTAATGTGGTTTTAAGCACTTTTATGTTTTTGTGTAACCAAGTTTTTTCGAAAATCACAAAATGGTCTAAAACGTCTACAAATGCGATTTAAAGCTATTCTAAGCACTTTGGTGTTTTTATGTTAACAAGTTTTTTCGAAAATCACAAAATGGTCTAAAACGTCTCCAAATGCGATTTGAAGCTATTCTGTACACTTTGGTGTTTTTATGTTAACAAGTTTTTTCGAAAATCACAAAATGGTCTAAAACGTCTCCAAATGCGATTTGAAGCTATTCTAAGCACTTTGGTGTTTTTATGTTAACAAGTTTTTTCGAAAATCACAAAATGGTCTAAAATGTCTCCAAATGCGATTTGAAGCTATTCTTAGCACTTTGGTGTTTTTTTGTTAACAAGTTTTTTCGATAATTACA